>NW_027593057.1:0-39627 GCF_964213995.1 Mustelus asterias
ATGGCTGACGTATTTCTCAACTCCATTCTCCCGCCGTTTCCCCATAACTTTTGATCCCCTTACCAATCCAGAACCTATTGATCTCTGTCTTAAATACACTCGATGACCTGGCATCCACAGCCTTCTGTGGCAATGAATTTCACAGATCCACGACCCTCTGATTGAATTTCCTGCTCATCTCGGTTCTAAAGATTCCATTTATTCTGAGGCCGTACCCTCAGATCCTAGTCAGACCCATTAATGGAAATATCTTCCCTACATCCACTCGATCCAGGCCATTCCGTCATTCTGCAAGTTGAAATGAGCTCATCCTTCATCCTAAACTCGATGAAGTAGAAATCCAAACGGGTTTACTTACTCTTGAAATGATCAATTCATATAGGAACATGGGAACAGGAGTCGGCCATTCAGCCCATCGACCCTGCTCGGACATTCAGTCAGATTATGGCTGAGATGTGGCCTAGCCCCATGTAGAATCTATACAGTGCATAAGGTGGCAATTCGGCCCATTTTGTCTGCAGCGACTCTGCGGAAGTGTATCCCTCCCAGACCCTGTCCCCGTAACCCTATGTATATACCTCACTAATCACTCATACTACACATCTTTGGACACCAGGGGACATGGCCAATCCACGTAACCTGCATATATTTGAGTGTGCGAGGAAACCGGAGCAACTGGACGATAACCACGCTGACACGGGGAGAACGTGCAAACTGCACACGGACAGTGACCCAAGCTGGGAATCGAACCAGGATCCCTGGCGCTGTGAGGCGGTAGAACGAAATATTGTGTCACTGTGCATTTCATTACCTGCTCTCAGACCATAGCCCTTGATATCCCTGCTCATTATAAGAAAAATCTCAGACTTAAACAGAACAATTGAACCAGCATCCACTGGGGTTTGAAGAATTCCAAACCTCCACCATTCTCTGCTTGTAGAAATGCTTTCTAACATCTCTCCTGAAAGGCTTGAGCCTTCTTTTTTATATTATGGCCCTTATTTCTTGATCCTTCAGCTCGTGGAAACAGTTTATTCTCAACCACCCGGCACTTCCATGTAAATATTCAATAGACTTATTTCAGTTCACCCCTCAACCTTTTGAATTTGGGAAAAATAAGGCTTAATTTGTCTAATTCCTCCTCGTACCTTAACCCCTGAAGTCCAGGTACCATTCTTGCAAACCTGCATTGAACTAGCTCCAGGACCAAAACATTCTGCCTAAAATGGAGTGCCGTACCTGCTGCAGTACTCTAAGTGGGTCTAACTAGGTTATTGTACAACTACAGCATAACATCTGTATCCCTATGCTCCAGCCCTTTCAGGCAAAGACAGCATTGAATTCAAACAAACTTCCCTGAGAATGTCGTCGTGAGCTGCCCCCTTGTTTCGATGCAGTTTTTCTGAAGTGGTCTGTTACCGTGTGGCTCACCAGTTCAGTTCATTGGACACGGAAGAGGTCACCAGTTGGCTGTGAGTCTGGAGGCACGTGTAGGTCAAACCTCGTCAGGGCAGTAGACTTCCTTCCCTGAAATACATTAACGAACCAAAGATGCATTGGTTAGATAGATAGGCCATTGCAAATTAGTGTTCAAAATGTGCAGGTTAGGCAGACTGGTGATGCCATGCTGCACCTTAGTGCCCATAGATGGGCAGGTTAGGTGGATTAGCCATGGTGAATGTATTGAGTTACAGGTACGGTAGAGGAAAGGGTTTGGGTAATATACTCTGCCAGCCACGGTGCAGACACGATGGGCTGAATGGCCTCTTCCACTCTGTGGGGATTCCCTGATGCTTCCATCATCAAACCATGTGTGTTTTAAACCAGTTGGCATGGCGAATGTGGCTAAATTCCATTTCCACTCATATTAATTAGTTGCATTTAGATTTCCCCAGCTGATGTCCTGGATTGGAAGCAGTGTGGCCTGAGTGTTAACCAGGATCCTGATATTGACAGTCCAGTAAAATGGCGGATGCCACAATCACCCCACTATTTACCTTCCGCTGGTCTCACCGTTGTTGTCTGAATACCTGCACTATCCGATCTACAGCACGGTGGCACAATAGTTTGTACTGCCGCCTCACAGCGTCAGGGACCCGGATTCGATTCTTGGCTTGGATCACTCTCTGTGCGGAGACTGCACGGTGGAGACTGCATGTTCTCCCCGTGTCTGTGTTGGTTTTCTCCGGGTGCTCCGGTTTTCGCCCACAGTCCGAAAGACATGTTGGTTAGATGCATTGGCCATGATAAATTCTCCCTCAGTGCACACGAACAGACATCAGAATTTGGCGATAAGATTATTATCACAATGACTTCATTGCGGCGTTAATGTAAGCCAACTTGTGAAAATGATTAATAAGCCAAATGAAAAAATAATTATTATAAAATTATAGTAAATATCTGATTGTTGTTTCAGCTCTGGTGGATGGAAGATTGCCGAAACTGCAGTTCCAGAGGGCCGCTGCTCTTCGGGCGGACAAACCTGGTTAAAGGGTAATCTCAGAGCTGATGTGATCAGCTTTGTATTCACTGTCCAGCGGCTGTTCACATCAACAACATTCTTTATGACTTATCAATCTGATTTCAGGTACCCATCCCACCGTGGGAGAAGGAGAAGTCAAGAGGACAGCCTGCATCAACTGGAGGATAGAGAATTGCCACCGAGCCCATGAGATAAAGATCAGAAACTGCAGCACTTACTTTGTCTATGAGTTGAAGAAATTATATAATTGCTTTGTCGATTGCACAGGTACACTGACCATTTTCAAATGCCGGGAAGATTGACCGTGTGGTGTTGAGCCTGAACAATATGAATACAATTCATTTATTGTTGACTTTAAAAAAGTAAAAAATGAAGAATATTTTTCTCCATGAAAGCAGAGCGGAAAAAAACAACAGCGCTCCAGAATATACATTTGTTGATGAACATGTTGACTCAATCTACCTGATGAACGAAGGATACAAAACCAGAACACTGACTGATCTCGTTTTGAGCTGATGTTGCGCTCTGATCTGTCATTATGCTTGCCATATCAAATTAGTTTCCCCAATGTACCATGCCTCGGGACATCCTTTCTTGCAGCGTATCAGGTAGACATAGAAACTATGCAGACGCTGCGACAACGGATGAATGAACACCGCTCGACAATCACCAGGCAAGACTGTTCTCTTCCTGTTGGGGAGCACTTCAGCGGTCACGGGTATTCGGCCTCTAATATTCGGGTAAGCGTTCTCCAAGGCGGCCTTCGCGACACACGACAGCGCAGAGTCGCTGAGCAGAAACTGATAGCCAAGTTCCGCACACACGAGGACGGCCTCAACCGGGATATTGGGTTCATGTCACACTATTTGTAACTCCCACAGTTGCGTGGACCTGCAGAGTTTCACTGGCTGTCTTGTCTGGAGACAATACACATCTTTTTAGCCTGTCTTGATGCTCTCTCCACTCACATTGTTTTGGTTTCTTAAAGACTTGATTAGTTGTAAGTATTCGCATTCCAACCATTAGTCATGTAAATTGAGTCTGTGTCTTTATAAGCTCTGTTTGTGAACAGAATTCCCACTCACCTGAAGAAGGGGCTTAGAGCTCCGAAAGCTTGTGTGGCTTTTGCTACCAAATAAACCTGTTGGACTTTAACCTGGTGTTGTTAAACTTCTTACTGTGTTCACCCCAGTCCAACGCCGGCATCTCCACATCATGACTTCCAATGTAGCCAGGGAGGATACAAAGATTTCTCTCAAGGCCGCAGCAATTTCCTCCCTTGCCTCTCTCAGTATTCTGGGGTATATCCCATCAGGCCCTGGGGACTTGTCTACCTTAATGTTTCTCAAGAACCCCAATATCTCCTCCTTTTTAATCTCAACATGAGAAAAACTATCTACACACCTTTTCCCAGACTCATCATCCACCAAGTCTTCTTTGGTGAATATTGACGCAAAGTACAAATTTAATAGCTCTCCCATTTCCTCTGGCTCCACGTATAGATTCCCTCCCTTGTCCTTGAGTGGGCCAACTCTCTCCCTGGCTATCCTCTTGCTCTTTATATATGCATAAAAAACCTTGGGATTTTCCTTAATCCTGCTGGCCAATGCTTTTTTGTGACCACTTTTAGCCCTCCTTACTCCTTGCTTAAGTTTATTTCTACTTCCTTGTATTACACACTTGCTTCGTGTGTTCCCAGCCTCCTAGCTTTTACAAATGCTTCCTTTTTCTCTTTGACTAGGCTCACAATATCTCTCGTTATCCAAGGTACCCAAAATTTACCATACTTATCCTTCATCCTTACAGGAATGTGCCGGTCCTGAATCCCTATCAACTTCCACTTGAAAGCCTCCCACATGCCAGATGTTGATTTGCCGTCAAATATCTGCCTCCAATCTACATTCTTCAATTCCTGCCTAATATTATTGTAATTGGCCTTCCCACAATTTAGCACCTTAACTTGAGGAGTACACTTATCTTTGTCCATCAGTACCTTAAAGCTTACTGAATTGTGGTCACTGTTCCCAAACTACTCCCCGATTGAAACATCGATCACCTGGCCGGGCTCAATCCCCAATACCAGGTCCAGTATGGCCCCTTCCCTAGTTGGACTATCTACATACTGTTTCAAGAAACCTTCCTGGATGTTCCTTACAAACACTTCCCCATTCACGCCCCTAGCTCTAAGTGAGTCCCAGTCAATATAGGGGAAGTTAAAATTTCCCACGACAACAACGCTGTTACTTTTACACCTTGCCAAAATCTGCTTACATGTCCGTTCCTCTATCTCCCGCTGGCAGCTGCGGGTCTATAGTAAACCCCCAACATTGTGACTACACGCTTCCTATTCCTGAACTCTATCCATATTGCCCCACTGTATGAGCCCTCCGAGATGTCCTCCTGCAGTACAGCTGTGATATTCTACTTAACCAGTAGTGCAATTCCCCACTCCTTTTTGATCCCCCTCTATCCTGCCTGAAACATCTGTATCCGAGAATGTTAAGCTGCCAATCCTGTCCTTCCCTTAACCAAGTCTCTGTGAGGGCAACAACAGCATAGTTCCTAATACTAATCCAAGCTCTAAATTCATCTGCCTTACCTGTTACACTTCTCGCCTTGAAACAAATGCACTTCAGTGCACCAGACCCTCTCTGATTATCAACCACACCCTGCCTGCTCTTTAACTGAGTCTTAATGGCCCTACTCTCTGGTTCCTCTTCGGCTAATTCACTTTTGCTTTGGTTCCCACCGCCTGCCAAACTAGTTTAAATCCTCCCGTGTGACACTCGCATAGCTCCCGGCCAGAATAGTTATGCCCTTCCCGTTTAGATGCAACCTGTCCTTCTTGTGCAGGTCGGACCTGCCCTGGAAGAGACCGCAATGGCCCAGATATCTGAAACACTCCCTCCTACACCAGCTGTTTAGCCACGTGTTGAGCTGCGCTATCTTCCTATTCCTAGCCTCACTCGCACGTAGCACAAGGAGTAATCCTGAGATGAAAACCCCAGAGGTCCTGCTTTTTAACTTTCTCCCTAACTCCCTAAACTGCTGCTGCAGGACCTCATCTTTCTTCCTACCTATTTCGTTATTACCAATATGTACCATGACTTTTGATTGTCCACCCTCTCTCTTCAGAATGTTTTCTGCCCGTTCAGAGACATCCTGGACCCTGGCACCAGGGAGGCAACATACCATCATGGCGTCTCTTTCACGTTCACAGAAGCGCCTATCTGCACCCCTAACTATTGAGTCCCCTATTACTTTTGTTCAAGTCCTCTTTTTCCCTCCCTTAATCACAACAGAGCCAGCCGTGATGCCACTGCTCCTGCTGTTATCCCCTGATAGGTCATCTCCCCCAACAGTTTCCAAAAACGGTATACTTGATAGAGAGGGGGATAGTCAAAGATGTTCCCAGCACTGACTGCCTGACCCTTCTAGCGGTCATCCATCTATCTGCCTGCACCTTGGTTGTGTCTGCAGTGACTGAGGGGAGTGGGGTGCAGTGTCTGAGGGGAGTGGGATGTATTGACTGAGGGGAGTGGGATGTACTGACTGAGGGGAGTGGGATGTATTTACTGAGGGGAGTGGGATTTAGTTACTGAGGTGAGTGGGATGCAGTGACTGAGGGGAGAGGGATGTAGTGACTGAGGGGTGTGGGATTTAGTGACTGAGGAGAGTAGGTTGAGATGATTGAGGGGAGTGCGATGTAATGGATGTGGGGAGTGAGATGTAGTGACTGAGGGGAGTAGGATGTAGCTTCTGAGGGGAGTAGGATGTCGTTTCTAAGGAGAGTGGGATGCATTGAACTAATTTAACCAACAGCTTAGCGATTGGCATGGTTTCAACTTTGTGATCTCCCATTTCTCCTCCCTTGTCACAGATCCCAGCACAACAACAACTCTGGGACTCAATAAGGCCTCAGTCCCAAAATCCACTGACCCAGGTTCACCAATCCCAACAGAATCTCCAATCGCAGGTATCAATCTGCTGCTAGTTTATTTTTTTCTCGGTTCAATTTCCACAAAATATAATGCTGCAATTCCAGACTCGGTTGAGTGGATGTGGTGGCGAAAGGCTGTGGTTTCCTACTGCCATCAGTTGCTTTATTCCTCCGCCCTGAGTCACAGAGTAAAGAATGGCCATGATTGGAGTCTGACATTGTCACAAGAGGCGGATATTTAAAGTGTTAACATTGGCGATACGGCAACTGTGTGAGAAAAGTGGAGATGAAAAACGAAGAAAATAGAACGTGAATTGACTGGGAGGAATAGTTTTTGATAGATATTACATCGTACACTAAACTCTTGATGTTTACAGCTTATTGATTTGGGTTGTGTTGGGTTTAAATACTGAGTACCAGATGATAAATGTGGAGGTAACTTCGATGACAGAACTCGACGAAGAAATAGCGAAGAGTGTGACTATGTACAAGGTGAGACTGCAATGCAATGAGGGCCAACACGAGAGAGATCACATCCTTCCTCTGACAGTCTGCATTCCATGATCACTATGTGCATCTCAGAATTATTAAACATTCCCGTAGTCCTCCTCTCTCCATTCCCACTCGCGCCACTTAACAAGCTGAAGGCAGACTGAATGGCCTCCTACTGATGAGCTGAATGCTTTGCCGAAAGACGGACAGAGCTGGAACTGGACAGAAATGATCCCTCTCTCTCTCTCTCTCCAACTGTCTCTCTCGCGCTGTCTGTCATTCTCTCTCCCTCTGTCTTTCTACTTTCTTCTCTGTCTCTCTGTGTGTTTCTCGATCTGTATATTTCCTGTCTATCTCTTTCACCATATCGCTTCCCATTTCTCTCTGTTTCTGTTTCCGTTTCTCTCTCTCTCTCCCTCTCTCTCTTTGTCTGCCTCTCTGCTAATTTCTCTCTCCCTTTCTCCCTCTCTCTATTCCCCCTCTCCCTTCTCTCTATCTGTCTGTCTCACCCTCTCTATATCTCTCTCTGTGTCTCTATTAATCTTATTCCCTTGGTATGTCTATCTTTATCTCTCTCTCTCATTCTCCCTCTCCGCTTCACTCTTTATCGCTCTGTCCATCTTTCGGTCTTTGTCCATCTCTCCCTTGCTGTCTCTCTGCCTCCATTTCTCTCTCTCTCTCTCCCTCGCTCTCCCTCTTTCTCCCTCTCTCTCACTCTTTCTCTCTCTCCCTCCTTTCTCTGCTCTCACACTCATGCTTTCTTTTCTCTCCTTTCCATGTGAAGCGGATGTCCAAGGATCAACGTGCAAAGGAGCCGATCGATTGGAATCGAGTGGATGTTCAGTTCTCGGATTTGGATGTGCCTGATTCCTGAGGGAGATCCACCTTCTGAGTCAGGACCCGCATCCGATGATCTCGGTGGGATTTCAAGACTCGTTTCACAATGATTCAACCTGAACTTCAGCTTGTTTCATACAAGCAGAGGGTCCACCTTCAATTATAAGCGTGTTAACCTTAAACCCATATTGATTCAATTTTTACTGCAGGGAGCGGGAGCTTTAAATATTTGTTTCTTAACTGTTTGAATAGGGAATTAAAATCCAATTTTTAAATAATGCTTTCTGGTCAGTTGAAAGCAAACTGGCACGACATTTCTGTCCAGTTCCAGTGATCTATTGCTTACTGAGGGAAGCTGATGTAAGATCTCCGCTTGTCTGGAGGCCTTTGTGATTCAGAGAGTTGTCAGCCCTCAGAAAAGGGACAAGGACAACAGATAGTCCTTGTGGTAGGATAACATTTCCTTAAATGTCATCACTTGAATGAAGGTTTCTGCAGAATGGGGACATTATTTGACAAAGAAATTTACAGAAGGATCACATTTATTGATGTGTGACGAGATGCCAAAGACTAACAGCATTTTTGTGCAATTAAACCATTGCATTCTGTTGCTGACAGATCTTGTTTGAAATCGGTGCTCAATAAAGCTATGTACACGGTGGTTGAATGTATCCAACAGTTTCTCAATTTGAGTGGAATGTTTGTAGACCCTGGTCGTGAGAAATGGTGCGACATGCACAGGATGCTGTCTGGGCTGCAGAGCTTTAGCTATGAAGAGAGAATGAATAGACTGGGGTTGCTTTCCTCGGAACAGAGGAGACTGAGGGTAGACATGATTGAGATGTGTACAATTCTCAGGGGCAAAGATCGAGTAGACAGGAAAAAATCTCTTCCCCTTGTTGAAGGGATGAGAGAGAGTGTGGGGGCGGGGTGGGGTGTTGCAGTGTTGGGAGGGGAGAGACTTAGATTGTTGGCATTTGGAAACGGGCAAAGCTGAATGATCAAATAAGCTAATGGAAGGACATCCATGTTTGTTCGATCAACAGATCAGGGGATTTTTAGGCTATTTTAACAATTGAATAAATGAGGAGGAATTGGTGTTCGTCAGAGGATGTTCGTTGAGTGAGAACAATGGGCTGTTCACATCACATCAGAAACGCAGAGTAAAAACACATTCATTAACACATGCAAACAAGGCAGGAGGAAGAGTAAGGAATAGGACTGTTTCTTTCCTGTTCAAAATTATGATCATTGTGAGATGGCAAGGGCCTAAATACTAACTGCAGTTCACCGATTTAGATAGCAAAACAACTACGGAACTCTCTGTGCTTACTGTTAAAGTCAAGCATCACTGGTGAACAGAACTTTGATAAGCATCAGGTGGGGATAGCCTTGCCTGATACTGACACTGCAATGTTATGCGCGTGATATAATCTATTAATACTCTGTCATACTCAGACTTCCCGATTTTTAAATATTCAATGCGGAAACATTACTGACACAATTGGGACTTGTCACTGAGATGGTGCTTTGCCAATTCGAAATTATATTCTCAGAACATCATTGCAGTGCGGAGGGGCGAGTGGGTGCTGTTTGTGTGTATGTGTTTCTTGCTGTGTGTGTGTTTGTGTCTGTATGTATCGTGTATCTCTGTTTCTTTGTGTGTATGAAAATGTGTGTGTTTTGGTGACTGTGTGTGTGTTTGCGTGTGTACGTGTGCATCTGTGTGTGTGTGAATGTGTGTGTGTGTGTGTGTGTGAGCCTGTGTGTGTGCTTGTGCGTGTGTTTGGGTGTGTGTATGTGTATCTCTGTGTGTGTATGTGTGTTTGACTGTGTGTATGTGAGTGAGTCTTTTTTGTGCTTGTTTCTGTGTGTGTGAGCCTGTGTGATTGAATCTGTGTGTGTAAGTGAGGATATGTGTTTCTATAAGTTTGTGCCAGAGAGACAGTCTGTGTGTGAGTGAATGTGTGAATGAGTGAGTGAGTCAGTGTGTGTCTATGAGTGAGTTTCTGCATGTTTCTGTGAGTGAGCGTGTGTGTATGTGTGTGGTTGCAGGGTGGTGCTGGGCATTGTATGGACACTTGATTGTATCAGTGGATGTGCGTTCAATGCAATACAAGGATTGTAATACTGCAGCAAGCATTCTTCTCGCGTGATCTTCTCGAAGGCAGGTCTCACCCACATCACCAGGCGCAGGTCGCAATCCACCCCACGCCAAACTGGGATTGGACCCGGTGCTGTTGACAGCAATGGTTTCCACACGGTCCATCCAACCAACTGGCAAACCAGATGCACACGGAGTCTGGTCTTGTTGCGGCATGATCGACATCGACAGGCTTGTTGTTGCCTGGACCTATGGACAGTGGTTAGCACTGCTGCCTCACAGCGCCAGGTACGCGGGTTCAATTCCGGGTCAGTGTCTCTGTGGAGTTTGCACATTGTCCCTGTGTTTGCGTGGGTTTCTTCCAGGTGCTGTGGTTTCCACCCAAAGTCCAAAGAGGTGCAGGTTGGGTGGATTGGCCATACTAAATTGCCCCTTATTTTCTGGTAGAGTAGCTCGGGGAAATATATAGTGTTATGGGTATAGGGCCTGGGTTGGATTGTGGTCGATGCAGACTCAATGGGCCGATTGGCCTCCTTCTGCACTGTGGGGTTCTATGATCATGTGACTGACCACAAAACATTCCAACTCTTACCTCCTACCACTGGTGGATGTTGGAAAGATTCATAAGTTGTTACTCAGTCAGTTTGTCCGCGCTCTGAAAGCACATTTCTTGGCCATCAGGTTCTGCAGTGAGACTTGTATCTTAGAATCTTAGAAACCCTAGAGTACAGAAAGAGGCCATTCGGCCCATCGAGTCTGCACCGACCACAATCCCACCCAGGCCCTACCCCCATATCCCTACATATTTACACACTCATCCCTCTAACCTACGCATCCCAGGACACTCAGGGCAATTTTACTATGGCCAATCAATCTAACCCGCACACCTTTGGACTTGTACTTGTAGATTCTGGCTTAAAGATGGGGACGCTGCACATTGCATCACAGGCTCCTCATGCAGCAAAAAATTGTTCTCCATCAATTAATTCTAAAGCCCTGGGCCTCAATGACAAGGCCACCATCTAATGATCGAAATGGCGGTTTTGTCGGGCCGCCAAGTCAGTGCTAAATGAGGAAGTGAAGTTAACACTGCACTCATTCAGACAAGTGGAGCATATTCCACCCTATTCTTTCCTTGTGACTTGTAGATTGTGAAAATTAAGTGTGCAATGGGGAGGCAAGTTACTCACACGCAATATCCGATCTCAGACCTGACCTTGTTGCATGTGGCTATAGACTCCTTCACTGTCAGAAGAATTCCGATTGGAGATTAACACACTCTAATTATGAGCAAATATCTCCACGCCTGTAGAAAAGCAACTTACTGATGATGCAGATATACTGAACTAAAAAAAAACGTAAGGATGGGCGGCACGGTGCCACAGAGGTTAGTTAGCACCGCTGCCTCACAGTGCCAGGAATCCGGATTTCATTCCTGGCCTCGGGTTGCTCTCTCTGTGGAGTTTGCGAATTTTCCCTGTGTCTGCGTGGGTTTCCTCTGCTTGCTCTGGTTACCTCCCACAGTAGTCATGATATGGAGACGCCGGCATTCGACTGGGGTAAACACAATAAGAAGTTTACCAACACCAGGTTAAAGTCCAACAGGTTTATTTGGTAGCAAAAGCCACACGTTTTCGGAGCACTGCTCCTTCGTCAGGTGAGCGGAAATTATGTTCAGGAACAGGGCACATAAAGACACAAACTCAATTTACAGAATAATGGTTGCAATGCGAATACTTACAGCTAATCAAGTCTTAAAGGTGCAAACAATATGAGTGGAAAGAGCACGAAGACAGGACAAAGAGATGTGTATTGTCTCCAGACAGGACAGCCAGCGAAATACTGCAAGTCCAGGCAAGCTGTGAGGATTACAGATTGTGTGACATGAACCAATATCCCGGTTGAGGCCGTCCTCATGTATGCGGAACTTGGCTATTTTTTTTCTGCTCAGCGACTCTGCGCCATCCTGTGTCGTGGAGGCCGCCTTGGAGAATGTATTGGTGGACAGAGTACCCTTCGCCGTCCAGTACGTCCCCGGAACGGAGAAGCTACGGCATCTCCTCCGGAGCCTTTAACATGTCATTGATGAAGACGAACATCTCGCCAAGGCCATCCCCACACCCCATTGTGCTGTTCTGTATGCAATTAATTACTTGAATTCAAATCGCACTGTGCTAGGTCCTGAACTTCATTCTGCCTGAAATAAAAAACATGGAAATGAGAAGCAGGAGGAGGCCATTCTTCCCTTCGAGCATACTCCTTCATTTATTATGATCGTGGCTGATCATCAAATTCAATATCCTGATTCTCCCCGTTCCCCCATATCCCTTGATACCACCAGCCATATTTTTAATTTCTTCTTGAAATCAAACAACGTTTTGGCCTCAAATACTTTCTGTTGCAGTGAACTTTACAGATGTCCGAGTCTCTGGATGAAGAAATTTCTCTTCACCTCAGTCATAAAAGTTCTGCACCTTATCCTCAAACTATGACCCCCTAGTTATTGACTCCCCACCACTGGGACCATTCTTTCTGAATCCACCCTGTCTAACACTGTTAGATTCTGTAAGTTTCTCTGAGATCCCCTGCCGCACTTCTAAACTCCAATGAATATCATCCTAACCATCTTTTTCTCTCTGCATATTACGTAAATATGCATGATCAGTGCAGAAAAATGACCATTATGTTCGCGTACCCAATGTGGAATTTCAGAGTCAGTATAATGAGGAAGCATCCCCCTCCAGTCATAGAAATCATAGAAATCATAGAAACCCTACAGTGCAGAAGGAGGCCATTCGGCCCATCGAGTCTGCACCGACCACAATCCCACCCAGGCCCTACCCCCCCCTCACATTTACCCGCTAATCCCTCTAACCTACGCATCTCAGGACTCTAAGGGACAATTTTTTTTTAACCTGGCCAATCAACCTAACCCGCACATCTTTGGGAGCCAGTCTGGGACTTTATTTTCATGCCAGGGGTCTCACGATGTTACGTGCTGTGGAGACGTCAATCACCTGCCAACTCTTTTGCGTTACTCATATTTGTTTGCGTATGTTGCTCAATATGAACCTTTTTTGATCAACAGCAATGCACTCTGCGTTGAAGAGCCCATTCTCCTCACGATTTACTTAACCCCTGACAAACATATACACATGTTCAGAAAACACACACATACATACACACACTCACATACTCGCACGCACACATTCACCCACACAACCACACCCCCCCCCCCCACCGCCCCCGCCACACACACACACACACACAGACATAAGTGCACACATATAGTCATATAGACACAAGCATACACATTTTCATGGCCTAGTGGTATTATCGCTGGACGATTTATCCAGAAACTCAGCTGTTGCTCTGGGGACCCCGGTTCGAATCCCGCCACGGCAGGGGATGGAATTCGAATTCATTAAAAATTTATCTGGGATTAAGTACGTACTGATGACCATGAAACCATTGTCGACCGTCATGCATACCCATCTGGTTCACTAATATCCTTTCGGGAAGGAAATCTGCTGTCCTGGCCTAATCTGTCCTGCATGTGATTCAAGAGCCACAGCACTATGATGGACTCTAAACTGCCCTCCGAAATGACCTCGCAAGCCATTCAGTTTCAAGCGCAAATAGGATTGGGCAATTGATGCTGACCAGGCAGCGACGCCCATGTCCCACGAATGAATAAACACAAACACACACACACGTACAGACATATGCACAAATAAAATTAGACTCAGGCACACGCATTCACACTCACACATAAACATACAGGTATACACACACACACGCATGCATAAAAATACATGCACAAACGCACAGAACAATATGTTCCTGTGTGATAATCAAGTGTGTGCATTGTTGGAACCCGAGTTCTGAAAGAAAATCGCATCAATATTTTCATCATCAATATGTCAGTTTGGGGTGATCAGAATGTTTTAATTTAAAAATAAAGGTTTGGTCAATCTTTTCCCCAAGCCTGAACCAGAGTTTGAAAAGATCAAAAGTCATTGCTATCTTCATTCCATTTAGACACATTGCTTACTGAAGCCATAACATCACTATCTGAGCGAGAGAATGAAGATATTTTATTGCCAATCTATCTGAGGCAAAGTGGCATTTTGGGGAGGTAGTTTCTGATTTCGCCTTTATGTGAAGATAGGTTTCCTGACATCACGATCAAAAGGCTTCGCTCTATTTTTCAGTTTACACCCATTTATTTTGGACTCGTCCCATCAGAGGAGAAACGCCCTATCTACCCACAGGGCCAAATCTTTCCATTGTTTTAACCAATTCGTTTTGATCATTCCCCCCGCTTCCATAATCAGAGGAATACAGGAAACTTTGTTATACAACGTGTTAGTCTAACAAAGGGACTAGAGATGTCTACCGACATGAGCAGAAACACAGGGTACAAGGGCAGGGAGGTCAGACTTGGACGGAATAAAATGCTGGTTAGCCCGCGACTTCAGTACTGTGTGCAGCCCTGTTCACAACATTAGAGGAAGGGGGTGATACGCTGCAGCGGACACGGAGCACATTCACCTGGGCTGAAGCGTTTCATTTATGCAGAAATATTGGATAGGATAGTTATGAGGGACATGGAAAGGAAGGAGAGTGATGCACGAGTGTAATTAGTAAACGGGTCAAGAATGATAGGGCACAGTTAAGAGTTGAAGAATAAATAGGGAACAGAGGAGAGAATCTTTCACCCATCGGTTGGTGGGAGTCTGAAATTTAGTTCCTCAAAGAGTCATCGATTGAAGAAACACAGGGTGGCACGTTGGCACCGTGGTTAGCACTGCTGCCTCACAGCGCCAGGAAGCGTTTTTTATTCATTCGTGTCCATGGGCATCACTGGCTGGCAAGCATTTATTGCCCATCCCTAGTTGCCATTGAGAAGGTGGCCTTCCTGAATCACTGCAGTCCACGTGCTGTGGATTGGCCCCCAATGCCTTTAAGGAGGGAATTCCAGGATTTTGACCCAATGACTGTGAAGGAGCGGTGACATATTTCTAACTCAGGACAGTGAGTGTCTTGGAGGGGAACAGGCAGTTTCTGCCCTTGTCCTTCCAGATCGAAGTGATCGTGTGTTTGGAAGATGGTGTCTAAGGAATTGCTGCAGTGCATCTTATAGATGGTACACACTGATGCTACTGAGCGTCGCTGGTGGAGGGAGTGGATGTTTGTAGATGTGGTGCCAATCACGGGGTTTGCTTTGTCCTGAATAGTGTCAAGCTTCTTGAGTGTTGTTGGAGCTGCACCCGTCCAGGCAAGTGAGGAGCATTCCATCACACTCCTGACTTGTGCCTTGTAGATGCTGGTTAGGCTTTGGGGAGTCAGGAGGTGAGTTACTTGCCGCAGTATTCCTTTCCTCTGACCTGCTCTTGGAGCCACTGTGTTTATGTCGTGAGTCCAGTTGAGTTTCTAGTCAATGGTAACGCCACGAACGTTGACAGTGGAGGATTCGGTGATGGTAACACCTTTAGATGTCAAGAGGCGGTGTCTGGAGTGTCTTTGACTGGTAGTGGTCATTGCCTGGCATTTGCGTGGCGAAAATGTCAATTGCCACTTGTCAACCCAAGCCTGGATATTGTCCAGATATTGTTGCATTTGAACATGGACTGTTAAGTACTGAGGAGTCTCAAATGATGCTGAACATTGTGCAATCATCGGTGAACATTCCCACTTCTGACCTTATGAGGGTTGGAAGGTCAGTGATCAAGAAGCTGAAGATTGTTGGGCCGAGGACACTCCCCTGAGGGACTCCTGCAGAGATGTCCTGGAGCTGAGATGACTGACCCTCCACACCCACAACCATCTTCCTACCTACCAGGTATGACTCCCAAGAGCGGAGGTTTTGCCCCCTGATAGCCATTTACTCCAGTTTTGCTTTGGCTTGTTGATGCCACACTCGGGGGAATGCGGCCTTGATGTCAAGGGCTGTCACTCTCACCTCTACTGACCTGGGTTCGATTCTGGCTTGAGTCACTGTCAGTGTGGAGTTTGCACATTCTCCCTGTGTTTGCATGGATTTCCTCCAGGTGCTCCGGTTTCCTCCCACCGTCCAAAGATGTGTGGGTTAGGTGAATTGGCCATTCTAAATTGCCCCTTAGTGCCCCGGAATGCATAGTTTAGAGGGATTGGTGGGGTAATATGAGGGGTGACGGGGATAGGGCCTGGGTGGGACTGTTGTCGGTGCAGACTTCCACACTTTAGGGATTCTATGATTCAATGATTCATTTCAGAAGGATTTAGATATTGACTTCTCTGCTATAAATCACAGGGCTATGGAAGAAGTCTTGGAAAATGGGATTAATGCCCTCAGATATTTGTTGAAGGGCACGGGCACGATGGGCTGAATGATCTCCTTCTATGCTGTCAAAGACTATGAATCTATGAATCTAATTATCTTGATCTTGCATGTTGCCACAGGCTAATGCATCTATTCTGAGTTGCAGATTCCAGAATTGAATGTAAACATTCACGCACAATCTTCTTCATACAAAAAAAGAAGTTGGTCCGTCCTCTCACACACCTCCACGTTTCACCTCACGCCACACCATCCTCCATCCATTCCCCCCCCCCCGCCCCCCCCCCCCCCCCACAGGCCCCTAAATTGAAAAAGAAATGCATTTCTGTTACAAATGTCAAATATTTCTGTTCCGAGAAATCTGAAGTGAAGCAGAAATTGCTGAAACAACTCAGCAGGTCAGCCAGCATCTGTATAGAGAAAAAAACGGAGTTAAGGTTTCAGCTCCTAACCGTTCATCAGATGGAATATTTGCTTCTGTCAGGACAGAAACAAGTACTGGCTGTCCTGCTGAAAACTGCCAGCAATTTCTGTTTTTATCTTATTTTAGTACAGCTACTCGACCTCTATCTGCATGATGGTACTTTTGCACAAGGCAAAATAGTAATGGTTGTTGGAGGGTTTCACTTAAGTCCCAGGAGAGGCACGGGTGAAGGAGAGGGGGAGACCGAGAGCGGGGAATGATGGTGCAGGGGAGAAAGGCCTTGATCAAAGAAGGAGAAACAGAACAGGGAGATTTAAGAGAGAAGGAGATATAAAGGAAGTAGCGGAATGATTGAACAGGAGATCATGTTGAGTTGGAGTAAGTATAAGCCATGAGGCACAATGTGCCTGTTCTGTCAATCAACAAGTTCAAAGCGGATGTAGTGGTGACCTCAAATCTACTCCTTGTCTGCTCCCCAACGCGTCCATATCCCTTCCTCCGATGTTGATGGAAACTCTATGTTACAGAATGTTGACTAAAAATAATTGGTTCTGGACCCCACTGGTTCTGGAGGACTTGGCATTCAAATATTAACGAGCCTCTGAGCAGAATGGTTGAAGAAACTGGGTTTGGGTACCTGAGCGTGGTGGCGTTGGTGCTTGAGTAGAGTTGGATATGGTGATTGGCCGAAGCTGGAGGTTGTGTCTGGGATGGTCATGCAGTGAGTTGAACCTGTTTGAAACCATGGAGAAGAACAGTGACTGTGGGGATCCGGAGGTGGTGACTAAGGGGAGTGGGATGTAATGAATCAGGGGGCAGGTAACTGAGGAGGTTGGGATGTAGTGACTCAGGGGAGAGGGGTGTAGTCACTCAGGGGAATGGGATGAAGTGACTGATGGGAGAGGGATGTAGTAACTGAGGGGAGTGGGATGTAGTGACTGAGTGGAGTGGTATGCAGTGACTGAGGGACGCAGGATGCATTGACTGAGGCAATGAGATGTTGTGACTGACGTGAGTGATATGTAGTAACTGAGGGGAGAGGGGAATAGTGACTGAGAGGAGTGGGATGCAGTAACTGATGTGAGTGGATTGCTGTCACTAAGGGGAGCTAAATGCGTGACTGAGGGGGATGAGATGCAGTGGCTGACAGGGGTGGGATGCAGTGACTGAGGGCAGTGGGATACAGTGAATGAGGGGAGCGGGATGTAGTGAGTGAGGGCAGTGGGATTCAGTGAATGAGGGGAGTGGGATGCAGTGAATGAGGGGAGTGGGATACAGTGAATGAGGGGAGTGGGATGCAGTGAGTGAGGGGAGTGGGATACAGTGAATGAGGGGAGTGGGATGCAGTGAATGAGGGGAGTGGGATACAGTGACTGAGGGGAGTGGGATACAGTGACTGAGGGGAGTGGGATGCAGTGAATGAGGGGAGTGGAATACAGTGACTGAGGGGAGTGGGATGCAGTGAGTGAGGGGAGTGGGATGCAGTGAGTGACGGGAGTGGGATGCAGTGAATGAGGGGAGTGGGATGCAGTGAATGAGGGGAGTGGGATTCAGCGAATGAGGGGAGTGGGATACAGTGACTGAGGGGAGTGGGATGCAGTGAGTGAGGGGAGTGGGATGCAGTGAATGAGGGGAGCGGGATGCATTGAATGAGGGGAGTGGGATGCAGTGAATAAGGGGAGTGGGATACAGTGACTGAGGGGAGTGGGATACAGTGAATGAGGGGAGTGGGATGCAGTGAAAGAGGGGAGTGGGATAGAGTGACTGAGGGGAGTGGGATGCAGTGAATGAGGGGAGTGGGATACAGTGAGTGAGGGGAGTGGGATGCAGTGACTAAGGGGAGTGGGATACAGTTACTCACGGTTGTGAGATGCAATGACCGAGGGGAATGGGATGTTTTTATTGAAGTGAATGGGATGTCATGACTGAGGACAGTGGGCTGTAATAACTGAGGGTCGTGAGATGTAGTGACAGAGGGTAGTGTGATATTTTTGCTGAGGGGAGTGCGGTGTGGTGACTGATGGGAGTGGGACGTAGTGACTGTGTGGAGTGGGATGCAGTCACTAAGGGGAGTGGGATGCAGTGACTGAGGGGAGTGCGATACAGTGACTGATGGGATTGGGATGGAGTGACTGAGTGGGGCGGGATGTAATTGCTGAAGGTGGTGGGATGTTTTGACTGAGGCGATTGGGATGTATTGACTGTTGTATTTAGCTGAGGGAGTGTGTGCTGATATTCATATAATCAGCCTGTTATGGAGTTATTTAAACTGAGTGCAGTGCTGGATATTGGCGGCAGCATGTTGCAATGAAGGGAATTTCGGATTGATGAAGATTAAGGTCAGTGGAATCCTCTCTATAACAGAAAGCATAGAATTACAGAATGTCACGTTCAGTGAGAGGGTTACGAAGCTGGGTCTGAAACCAATGATTTCAAATGAAGTAAAAACAAGCACAATTTTAATAATGGCGGTTAAAGTTAAAATGGAATAGCAACACATTTTGACCGGTGAGCTCGTAGAGGTGAAGATGCATGTGGTTGAAGCATTATTAAATAATTCAGAAGAAGAACAGGTTCATTTGAGAAAGAAATAAAATGTGAGGATAAATCATCTGAAAGAATCCTGGGATGACAGTGTTGTCGTTTGAGGAGAGGTTGGTTCGACTGAGCCCTGTATTCACTGGAATGTTCAAAATGACAGTGGGTATGATTGAAACGTGTGAAATTGTGACAGTGCTGGGCAGAGTGGATGCAGTTTCCTGTGGCCGGGGGGTCTAGAACAAAGGTTTACAGTCTCAGTATACGGGGGCGGCTGGATAGGACAGAGACAAGACAATACTTTCTCAGAGTGTGGTGAACCTGTGCAATTGTCTGCTCTTGGAAGTTGTGGAGGCCAAGTCACCGAATATGTTTAAGAATTGGATTCATTAATTCCACAGATATCTAAGAGTACAGAAAAACTGTGGGAACGTGGCATTTAGAGACAGTCTCAAACATGATCATATTGAATAGTGGAGTGGGTTCGAAGGACCGAATGGCCGACAACTGCTTAAGTTTTCAATTGTCCTATTCTGAGATCTCACAAAAACAATATTTTGTCTTTAATTTTCCGAGTTAAGGTGTCACGCTGAATAAAGTTAATTCAGGGACAGCCTGACCAAAAATTTGTACGGGTTAACACTAAGGATAACCAGTTATTTCTTTCTCTACTGCATAAAAAACATATTTTCTGATAGTTGAATGGATGCACAATATTGAATTGACTGGAAAAGATATAGTTCGAGTACTTTAGAGGGGTCAGTTTTCGACCAATGTGTGCAGGAGGGTTTCCTAACACAGTATGTAGATAGGCCAACAAGAGGCGAGGCCACATTGGATATGGTACTGGGTAATGAACCAGACCACGTGTTAGATTTGGAGGTAGGTGAGCACTTTGGTGATAGTGACAATTCGGTTACGTTTACTTTAGCAATGGAAATGCATAGGTATATACCGAAGAGCAAGAGTTAAAGCTGGGGGAAAGGAAATCATGACGCGATTAGGCGAGATTTAGGATGCATAGGTTGGGGAAGGAGACTGCAGGGGATGGGCACAATTGAAATGTGGAGCTTGTTCAAGGAACAGCTGCTACGTGTCCTTGATAAGTATGTACCTATCAGGCAGGGAGGAAGTGTTCGAGCGAGGGAACCGTGATTTACAAAAGACGTTGAATCTCTTGTGAAGAGGAAGAAGGAGATTTATGTAAAGATGAGACATCAAGGCTCAGTTCGGGCGCCTGAGAGTTACAAGTTAGCCAGGAAGGGCCGAAACAGAGATTGAAGAAGAACCTGGAGGGGCCATGAGAAGTATTTGGCAGGTAGGATCAAGGAAAACCCTAAAGCTTTCTATAAGTATGTCAGGAGTAAAAGAATGACTCGGGTAAGATTAGGGCCAGTCAAGGACAGTAGTGGGAAGTTGTGCATGGAGCCTGAAGAGATAGGAGAGGCGCTAAATGAATATTTTTCGTCAGTATTCACGCAGGAAAAAGACAATGTTGTCCAGGAGAATACTGCGATACAGGCTATTGGACGAGACGGGATTGAGGTTAATAAGAAGGAGCTGTTAACAATTCTGGAAAGTGTGAAAATAGATAGGTCCCCCTGGGCCGGATGGGATTTATCCTAGGATTCTCTGGGAGGCGAGGGAGGAGATTGCAGTGCCTTTGGCTCTGACCTTTATGTCGTCATTGTCGACTTGAATAGTGCCAGAAGACTGGAGGATCGCAAATTTTGTCCCCTTGTTCAAGAAGGGGAGTCGAGACAATTCTGGTAATTATAGACCAGTGAGCCGTACTTCTGTTCTGGGCAAAATTTTAGAAAGTATTATAAGAGATAGGATTTACAATCATCTAGAAAGGAATATTTTGATTAGGGATAGTGAACACGGTTTTGTGAAGGGTAGGTCGTGCCTCACAAACCTCATTGAGTTCTTTGAGAAGGCGACCAAAGAGGTGGATGATGGTAAAACATTTGATGTGATGTATATGGATTTCAGTAAAGCGTTTGATAGGTTCCCCTCGGTAAGCTATTGCAGAAGATACGGATGCATGGGATTGAGGGTAATTTAGCGGTTTGGATCAGGAATTGGCTAGCTGTAAGAAGACAGAGGGTGGTGGTTGATGGGAAATGTTCATCCTGGAGTTCAGTTACCCGTGGTGTAGCGCAAGAATCTGTTTTGGGGACACTACTGTTTGTCATTTTTATAAATGACTTGGATGAAAGCGTAGAAGAATGGGTTAGTAAATTTGCAGATGACACTAAATTCGGTGGAGTTGTCGACAGTGCTGAAGGTTGCTGCAGGTTACAGAGGGACATAGGAAAGCTGTAGAGCTAGACTGGGAGGTGGCAAATGGAGTTCAGTGCGGAAAAGTCTGAGGTGATTCACATTGGAAGGAGTAACAGGAATACAGAGTACTGGGCTAATGGTAAGATACTTGGTAGTGTGGATGAACAGAGGGATCTCGGTGTGCATGTGCAGAGATCCCTGTGAAGCTGGCACCCAGGTTGATAGGGTTGTTAAGACGGCGTACAGAGTGTTAGCTTTTATTGGCAGAGGGATTGACTTTCAGAGCCTGGAGGTCATGTTGCAGCTGTACAAAACTCTGGTGCGGCCGCACTTGGAGTATTGCGTACAGTTCTGGTCGCCGCATTATACGAAGGATGTGGAAGCATTGGAAAGGGTGCAGAGGAGATTTACCAGGATGTTGCTTGGTATGGTGGGAACGTCTTCTGAGGAAAGGCTGAGGGACTTGAGGTTGTTTTCGTTAGAGAGAAGATGGTTAAGAGGTGACTTAGTAGAGGCATACAAGATTATCAGAGGATTAGACAGGGTGGATAGTGAGAGCCTTTGTCCTCGCATGGTGATAGCTAGCACGAGGGGACATACTTTAAATTGAGGGCTGATAGATATAGGACAGATGTCAGAGGAAGGTTCTTCACTCAGAGAGTAGTAAGGGCCTGGAATACCCTGTCTGCAGCAGTAGTGGACTCGCCAACATTAAGGGCATTTAATTGGTCATTGGATAAACATATGGATAATATTGGAATAGTGTAGATTATAGGGGCTTTAGATTGGTTTCACTGGTTGGCGCAACATCGAGTGCCGAAGGGCCTGTACTGCGCTGTAATGTTCTATGTTCTATGTTCTATGCAGATATATATAGTCCCAGCTCCTTCCTCCCAACTCTCTCTCTCTCTCTCTCTCGCCCTTATTCTCTCGCTTTCTCTTTGCCTTTCTCTTATTCAAATGATTTTGTGAAGTAATGATTGTATCTATGGCTTTGATATGAAAGGTCTAGTATTATCACTCTCTCGTCAACAAAAACACCCTCATATTTTGTTTACTATTTCACATTTCCTTCACCAAGAGACAGGAAGCAACATGCAAATATTTCCGCACAGGGAAGTAATTATTTATCAAACCATGGAGTCATGCACGTAAACAAGATTTGTATTGCTTCCAAAGCCCCACAATCATTTGCGTGGAGCCAATAAATGGGTCCCTTAATCCAACAGGGTTATTGGCTCCAACTATTATTTTACAGACATCTGGTAGAAGTTCCCGTTTATTTGCACTTTATTCGACTACTTATAAAGCCCAGCATATTGCTCATTCGAACTTTTCAAATCTTTAAACATTTCCAATGTAATTTCTCTCTCTCTTTCTTCTCGTTATACCAGCTGATAAATCAAACGCAATTGAAACGTCACATGAGGTGAAAATAGCCCTGCTCCCCCCGCCCACCTGTACACAATTGTTCACTAATGGCCAACTGTCTGCCAGTTGCACTCTCTCACTGATAATCTACGTTTTTTTATCCTACAAGCTTATCTTGGGCATTTCTTGACATTAATCTGATTTAAGATGTCACCACCTGCCCCAATATTAGCAGGTGAGTAATAGCCAATGCTGGGATAATAATTTCTGTTCAGGAGCTTCACAATGGCCTGTGTGCTGTAGATTCAAACGTTCTCTCAGTTAGAGTTTCATGTTGTTTGCATCTGATTCTCAATATGTTTGTGCGCTATTTCGGAATGCTGGCCTATATGTCTGACATTAAGCATCGATTCCAGCTATGTTACCACCAGCAGCTGAAATGTTCAGTCCCCCTACCATTGTTCATCCTAAGAGAGGCAAGGAGGAGCGATTTGCTACAGGACTGCTGGGGAAAGAGATCGACATTTAAATCACTTTTTCGCGGGCTTGGTTTATGAATTTATTTATTTTTAAACTTTTAAAGTATAGACTGGAAGTAGGCCGCGCGCAGGGTGTTGTGGGAAGGATTTTTGAATTTTCTTTTAGCGCGCGGGAGATTTAAGGGGGAGGCCGCAATATTCAGCGGGCAGCATTGCAGCGGGCAGCAGAGTGAGCAGGGAGCAGAGTGAGAGCTAAAGGGCTTTGGGTCATCAGACTTCGGCGGAAACAGGCACAGGCAGCGTAGGTTTAGATAGTTTTTCCTGTGTGATTGGAAGAAAGGGGGAATTATGAGTGTGAGGCCAGCTGGTTGTTCTCACTGTCGGATGTGGGAGGTCCTGGAGTCAGCTAGCCTCCCGGACGTCCATATCTGCGCCAGGTGCGTCGAGCTGCAGCTCCTAAGGGACAACGTTAGGGTACTGGAACTGCAGCTCGATAAACTTCGTCTGGATCGGGAGAATGAGGAGGTGATAGATAGGAGTTACAGGCAGGTGGTCACACCGGGGCCACGGGAGACAGACAAGTGGGTCACGGTTAGGAATGGGAAGGGGAAGGGTCAGGTACTAGAGAGTACCCCAGTGGTTGTGCCCCTTAAAAATAAGTACTCCTGTTTGAGTGTTGTTGGGGGGAGCAGCCTACCTGGGGGAAGCAACAGGGACCGTGTCTCCGGCGCAGAGTCCGGCCCGGCAGCTCAGAACGGTAGGGAAAGGGAGGATGAGCAAACTGACCACAGCACCAGGGCACAGGGAGCCGTTCAAGTGGGGGGAGAAACAAGAAATGTAGCAGAAATTGGGGATAGTACACTTCTGGATGCTGTTGGGGAGGACGACGTCGCAGGGGTAAGCCATAGTGTACAGGTCACTGGTTCAAAGTCTCTCCTTGTGGCTCAGAAGGGAAGGGGGGAGAGGAGAAGAGGATTAGTCATTGAGGACTCCATAGTTAAAGGGTCGGATAGGAGATTCTGGGGGTATGCGAGAGACTCGCGGATGGTGTGTTGCCTCCCAGAAGCCAGAGTCCATGATGTCCCGGATCATGTTTTCGAAATCCTTAAGGGGGAGGGGGACCAGCCCCAAGTTGTGGTTCACATAGGCACTCAAGAGATAGGTAGGAAAATGGATGGGGATGTAAGGCAGAAATTCAGGGAGTTAGGGTGGAAGCTTCGGGCTGGAACAAACAAAGTTGTTATCTCTGGTTTGAACCCGTGCCACGTGATAGTGAGGAGAGGAAGAGGGAGAGGGAGCAGTTGAACACGTGGTTACAGGGATGTTGCAGGAGGGAGGGTTTCAGTTGGGGCTCTTTCTGGGGTAGGTGGGACCTCTACAAACAGGATGGTCTGCACCTGAACCAGAGGGGTACCAATGTCTTGTGGGGGGGGGGGGATTTGCTAATGCTCTTTGGGTGGGTTTAAACTAATTCAGCAGGGGGGTGGGTCCCTGAATTGTAGCTCCGGTGTATAGGAGGTTGAGAGTAGTGAGATCATGGATGAGGTTTCAGGGTCGCAGGAGTGTACTGGCAGGCAGTAAGGTGGTTTGAAGTGTGTATACCTCAACGCCAGCAGCATCCGGAATAAGGTGGGTGAACTTGCAGCGTGGGTTGGTACCTGGGATTTCGAAGTTGTGGCCATCTCGGAGACATGGATAGAGCAGGAACAGGAATGGTTGTTGCAGGTTCCATGGTTTAGATGTTTCAGTAAGCGCAGGGAAGGTGGTGAAAGAGGTGGAGGTGTGGCATTGTTAGTCAAGGACAGTATTACGGTGGCAGAAAGGACATTTGATGAGGACTCAAATGGGATTACTATCTCAATGGAAACAAATTAAAACATGCTACCGTGCAAAGGGACCTGGGGGTCCTTGTGCATGAGACGCAAAAGCCCAGTCTGCAGGTACAACAGGTGATCAAGAAGGCAAATGGGATGTTGGCCTATATTGCGAGGGGGATAGAATATAAAAGCAGGGATGTCTTGATGCACCTGTACAGGGCATTGGTGAGGCCGCAGCTGGAATACTGTGTGCAGTATTGGTCCCCTTATATGAGGAAGGATATATTGGCATTGGAGGGAGTGCAGAGAAGGTTCACCAGGTTGATACCGGAGATGAGGGGTTTGGATTATGAGGAGAGGCTGAGGAGATTGGGTTTGTACTCGTTGGAGTTTAGAAGGATGAGGGGGGATCTTATGGAGACTTATAAGATAATGCGGGGGCTGGATAGGGTGGAGGCGGAGAGATTCTTTCCACTTAGTAAGGAAGTTAAAACTAGAGGACACAGCCTCAAAATAAAGGGGGGTCGGTTTAAGACAGAGTTGAGGAGGAACTTCTTCTCCCAGAGGGTGGTGAATCTCTGGAATTCTCTGCCCACTGAGGTGGTGGAGGCTACCTCGCTGAATATGTTTAAAGCCCGGATGGATGGATTCCTGATCGGTAAGGGAATTAAGGGTTATGGGGATCAGGCGGGTAAGTGGTACTGATCCACGTCAGATCAGCCATGATCTTATTGAATGGCGGGGCAGGCTCGAGGGGCTAGATGGCCTACTCCTGCTCCTATTTCTTATGTTCTTATGTTCTTATGACTCGTCTACTGAGCTAGTTTGGGCTGAGGTTAGAAACAGGAAAAGAGAAGTCACCCTGTTGGGAGTTTTTTATAGACCTCCGAAAAGTTCCAGAGATATAGAGGAAAAGATTGCAAAGATGATTCTGGATAGGAGCGAAAGTAACAGGGTAGTTGTTCTGGGGGACTTTGACTTTACAAATATTGAGTGGAAAAGCTAGATTTCGAGTACTTTCGAGGGGTCAGTTTTTGTCCAATGTGTACAGGAAGGCTTCCTGACACCGTATGTAGATAGACCAGCAAGAGGCGAGGCCACATTGGATTTGGTACTGGGTAATGAACCAGGCCAGGTGTTAGATTTGGAGGTAGGTGAGCACTTTGGTAACAGTGACCACAATTCGATTACGTTTACCTTAGCAATGGGAAGGGATAGATATATACCAAAGGGCAAGAGTTATAGCTGGGGGAAAGGAAATTATGATGCGATTAGGTGAGATTTAGGTGGCATAGGTTGGGGAAGGAAACTGCAGGGGATGGGCACAATTGTAATGTGGAACTTGCTCAAGGAAAAGCTACTACGCGTCCTTGATAAATATGTACCTGTCAGGCAGGGAGGAATCAGTCGTGTGAGGGAACCGTGGTTTACTAAGGAGGTTGAATTTCTTGTGAAGAGGAAGAAGGAGACTTATGTTAAGCTGAGACGTGAAGGCTCAGTTAGGGCACTTGAGAGTTACACGTTAGCCAGGAAGGACCTAAAGAAAGAGTTAAGAAGAGCCAGGAGGGTGCATGAGAAGCCTTTGACAGGTAGGACCAAGGAAAACCCTAAAGCTTTCAATAGGTATGTCAGGAGTAAAAGAATGACTCGGCTAAGATTAAGGACAGTAGTGGGAAGTTGTGCGTCGAGTCTGAGGAGATAGGAGAGGCACTAAATGAATATTTTCCGTCGGTATTCACACAGGAGAGGGACAGTGTTGTCGAGGGGAGTACTGAGATGCAGGCTGTTGACCTGGACGGGATTGAGGTTCATCAGGAGGAGGTGTTAGCTATTCTGGAAAGGGTAAAAATAGATAAGTCCCCTGGGCCGGATGGGATTTATCCTAGGATTCTCTGGGAGGCTAGAAAGAAGATTGCAGAGCCTTTGGCTTTGATCTTTGTGTCGTCATTGTCTCCAGGAACAGTGCCAGAAGACTGGAGGATAGCAAATGTTGTCCCCTTGTTCAAGAAGGGGAGTCGGGACAACCCTGGTAATTATAGACCGGTGAGCCTTACTTCCGTTGTGGGCAAAGTTTTGGAAAGGATTAAAAGAGATAGGATTTATAATCACCTAGAAAGGAATAATTTGATTAGGGATAGTCAGCACGGTTTTGTGAAGGGTAGGTCGTGCCTCACAAACCTCATTGAGTTCTTTGAGAAGGTGACAAAAGAGGTGGATGAGGGTAACGCGGTTGATGTGGTGTATATGGATTTCAGCAAAGCGTTTGATAAGGTAAGCTTGGTTAGCTTTTGCAGAAAATACGGACACATAGAATTGAGGGTGATTTGGTGGTTTGGATCAGGAATTGGCTAGCTGTAAAAAAACAGAGGGTGGTGGTTGATGGGAAATATTCATCCTAGAGTTCAGTTACTAGTGGTGTACCGCAAGGATCTGTTTTGGGGCCATTGCTGTTTGTCATTTTTATTAATGACCTGGATGAGGGCGTAGAATGATGGATTTGTAAATTTACGGATGACACTAAATTCGGTGGAGTTGTAGACAGTGCGGAGGGAAGTGGTAGGTTACAGAGGGACACAGATAAGCTGCAGATCTGGGCTGAGAGGTGGCAAATGGAGTTTAATGCGGAAAGGTGTGAGCTGATTCACTTTGGAAGGAGAAACAGGAATACTTAGTACTGGGCTAATGGTCAGATACTTGGGAGTGTGGACGAACAGAGGTATCTGAGTCTCCATGTGCATAGATCCCTGAAAGTTGGCACCCAGGTTGATAGGGTTGTTAAGAAGGTGAACGGTGTGTTAGCTTTTATTGGTAGAGGGATTGAGTTTCGGAGCCAGGAAGTCATGCTGCAACTGTACAAAACTCTCGTGCGGCCGCACTTGGATTATTGCGTACAGTTCTGATCGCCACATTATAGGAAAGATGTGCAAGTGTTGGAAAGGGTGCAGAGGAGATTTACCAGGATGTTGCCTGGTATGGTGGGAAAATCGTATGAGGAAAGGCTGAGGGACTTGAGGTTATTTTCGTTAGAGAGAAGAAGCTTAAGAGGTGACTTAATAGAGGCATACAAGATGATCAGAGGATTGGATAGGGTAGATAGTCAGAGCCTTTTTCCTCTGATGGTGATGGCTAACACGAGGGGACATCGCTTTAAATTGAGGGGTGAGAGATATGGGACAGATGTTTGAGGTAGGTTCTTTACTCAGAGAGCAGTAAGGGCGTGGAATGCCCTGCCTGCAGCAGTAGTGGACTCGTCAACATTGAGAGCATTTAAATGGTTATTGGATAAACATATGGATGATATTGGAATAGTGTAGATTAGAGGGGCTGTAGATTGGTTTCACTGGTCGGTGCAACATCGAGGGCCGAAGGGCCTGTACTGCGCCGTAATGTTCTATGTTCTATTGTAGGAGGAAATCTAACCACATGTGTTTGAGCTGAGCAAACAGAAATGGGCGTTCTATCATTTTCCTTGCTGGATTATTCTGCTCCTGTCGATTTCTCTATTCCATCAATATCATTCCGTCAGCATATTGATATTATTCATTGGATGTGTCCCCTTTTTAAAGTCACTGTCTATTCCAGCATTTATTGCCCATTCCCCATTACCCTCAAGAATGTGGCGGTGGCGAGTTGCCTTCTTGAACCCACTGCCGTCTGTGTCTTTGTGGCGTAGGTACACCCACAGTGCTGTGAGAGAGGCAGTTCCAGGATTTGACTCCGAGGTGGTGAGGGATCAGCCAATATTATTCCAAATTAAAATGGTGAATGACTTGGAGGGGAGCCTTGTTGGACATGTTGCTATATGCCTGCTGCCTTTGTCCTCCGAGATGATGGTGGTCATGTGTTTGGGAGGTGCTGCATAAGGAACCTTGTTGATTTATTTTGTGCATTTTGTAGATGGTACTTAGTCCTGCCACTATTCGTCGGTGGTGGATGGACTGAATATTGGTGGGAGGGGTAGCAATCAAGCCGGTATTGCTTTGTCCTGAATGGTGTTGAGCTTCTTGAGTGTTTCTGGAGACACACTCATCCAGGCAAGTGGAGAGTATTCCGTCACATTCCTAACTTGTGTCATTTAGATGGTTGACAGTCTTTTGGGGAGATAGGAGATGAGGTTCTTGCCGCAGACTGCATAGAACCTGACCTGCACTGGTAGCCATATTATCCATATGGCAATCCAGTTTAACGTTTGGTCACAGCTAACCTCCAGGGTGCTGGTGATCGGGGATTCACAGATGGTAATGTAATTCAATGTCATGGGGCGATGATTCGACTATCTCTTGTTGAAGATGGTCATTGCGTGGGCACCTGTGTGGTGCGAATGTTACTTGCAACATGTCAGACTAAGCCGGTACATTGCCCAGATCTTGTTGCATTTCGACCTGGATTGCATCAGTACCAGAGGACAAATGCTGCCAGTCCCACGTGATTAACAGGTAGTGGAGGCGTCGTTCCGGTTGGAGTGACAACCCTCATAGCATGTTGTACCTGTCATTGTGGAGGAAGCACTTGGACTGAACTCACTGTACCTCACACAGCGAGACAGCCTCAGGAGGTCCGGGTAAGCAAGTGGGTATAAAATGAACCTTCATAACAAGCTGACCAGTTTGTTGGTCCTCAGTATTTTCTCAAGTGTGTGTACTGTTGGTCAAGTATCGGTAGCGTTTCGTAAAGGAGATGTGTTGGAACGTGAGAACGGTTTCTCTGAAGGGAGTAATGAGAGAGGTATGGAGTACAGCGAGACGAACTCAGTAAGACCCACTGCTTATCCAGTAGGGGCTTGAAATGAACCGAAAAACAGGGAAGCATTGGGGTCAAGAAATCTCTGTTTGTAAATCAGAAAGAAGATACTGGGAGCAATGTTTTTTGCTGTCACAGTGAAATCGTGGATTCACTGCGTCGTGAGGCAGCTGCGAGGGTTCGAGGTCGAGAGAATATCTACCTGAGGTATTTCAGTGAGGGAATGGTGTCAAGCTGACTTGTTGGAAATGCATTTACTTGTTGCGTCCCTCTCCACGTTCTTATATATTTGATTGGTCTCCCATCCCCTTCACTCTCCAATAGTAATACTGCTTCCTCATTTTTAGAATATCCCCCAGTGAGATGAGGACTCTACTGCTGCTTCTGAGTCACCTGAGTGAGTCACGTCAATGATGCAAAATGTTCATTTTTCCACTTTAAGAATGCACGTTCTATCTTTAGTTTTGATAAGAGAATGCCTCACAAGAACTTATACATAAATCTGTTCAGAATAAAATAATGTATTGACAGGAAACGACAGGGGATGATTTGAGCAGCAAACAGACGTTAGTTGGAGAATTTTAAAATATCACAGAATTATAGAATGTTCGAATCATATAGTGCAGAAGAAGCCATCCAGTCCATCGAGTCTGCACCAGTACGCGAGAAACACCTCGACTCCCACTTAATCCCATTGGCCAGGACTTGGCCCACAGACCTGAATATTATGACGTGTCAAGTACTTATCCAGATACTTCTTGAAGGATATGGGGCAACCCGCATCTACCATCCTCCCAGGTAGCGCAATCCAGACCATCACTACCCTCTGAGTAAAAAATCTTTTCCTCACATCCTGCTTAAACTTGCTGCCACTTACCTTGAAACTATGTCCCCACCTACTGATCATTCAACGAAGGGGAACATCTTCTCCCTATCCACTCCGTCCATGTCCCTCATGATCTTGTGCACCTCAACCACATCGTCCCCCTGTGTTCTGTGACCCAACAAGAATAACCCAAGCCTATCCAACTCTCTTCATTACTTAAATGTTCCATCCAAGGCAGCAGCCTGGCAAATCTCGTCTGCCACCCTCCAGTGCAATCACATCCTTCCTACAGTGTGGCGACCAGAACTGCACGCAGTACTCTAGCTGTGGGCCCTTCAAATTCCAGTACAACTCCACTAGAATGATAGGGAGTGGGATAGCTTGAACTTGGTTTCGGAAAAGGTTCGGCACAACATCGTGGACCGAAGGGCCTGTACTATGCTGTACTGTTCTATGTTCTATGCCTTCCCAGCTTTGAAACCAATGCCTCGATTGATAAAGTCAAGTGTACCACATGCCATTTTCACCACCCTACAACAGGTCCTTTCGTCTTCAGAGATCTGTGGACAAACATGTGAAGTGATTCAGGGAGTCCTGGTTAATAAAGGCACTACAGCTAATACTGAGATAAAGGGAGTACAGGCCAAATGTTAAGGATGTGCAAAATGATTTCTCACATATGGGAGAAGTGAGGATTGAAACAAAATCTCCCCTGGGATTTGATCATTCTCGCAATGTCATCATTCCTGACATCTCGTGATATGCCCTTGTGGAGGTGGCAATGAGTCGAAGTAATTTATACACGATAATGATAATAGGACATTAAGCCTGTGTAGCCATTGTGAATCAACATCCCTCACTCACCGGGGTGGTGATACCCAGAGACAACTGGGTACAAGGAAAAATACAGTCAATATAAAGCTGGTGACTCAGGGTTCAGGAGTGTAATATATAAAGGCTAATCTGGATAACTGTGGTAGATGTAAGGTAACACAGAGGATGCGTTGGACAAAGTGAGAGAAAAGCTGGATTACAGAAGTGGCATCAGACCGTCTTTATGATGCTGAGGATATGGATACTGAGAATCACCTTCGTTTCCGCATGGCAACATGTTGGCGAGAAATATTAAGAATCTAAGATAAATCCTTCACAATCTTCGGCGTCAGCAGAGCGACAGTGGATACAGAAGTCTCTGCAGGGGATATCCTGAGTGGGAACAGAAAAGGGTCCTCCACGGAAACTGGACAAGAGTGGAGAGGTGTTGGATTAGGCTCGTGCAGTGAAGCCTGTCAAAGGCTCCAGCCTTTATAAAAGATTCATTCGGAATCTCACAACATACATGCAGGATATAAGGTAACAATAGTTCAGCATTTATATCGTCTGTAACAAACGGAGAAAAGGGGATTGGAAAGTTTCAAAATGGAATCCATACTTTAATGCTGCAATTACTTCTGTTTATAGCTCACCAATCAACAGGACTTAAAATGCATTTGATAGGTAAATGTTTTTTGTGTCTCATATCATTGAGTGATCACATTCAATATCCTCCATCTTATACTTTGTTCTCAAAGCAAGAAATTTGGAGAATTGGTCTATCACAGTGGGGCCGAGAAATCAATGTTCTTTATTGGAACAAGTGCAATAATATTACTGTCAGTGCCCATTTGCAATTATACATTCCTCATCAATATCTTGCTGTTACATGTGCTGTTTTGGGTTAGTATTGTTTTTTTTATACGTGTGTATTTGCATGTCGTTTTAATTTATTTATATGCTTTTGTTTCGCATGAAGATATAATTAAGATCCAATTAACATGGTCTGTCTCCCGGATATTTATATTCCATATATATTTAATGTATTAGTGTCTATCATATTAGCTACAGAAGGCATTTATTATTATTATTGTCATTACTATTATGATTATTATTATTCATTCGTGGAGCATGGATGTCGCTAGCTGGGCCAGCATGTATTTTCCAGCCCTAATTGCCCATAAACTGAGTGGCTTGCGAGGCCATTTCAGAGTGTAGTTGCGAGTCAGCACTACTGCCGTGGGTCTGGAATTTTACGTAGGTGAGGCCCGGAAAGGGTGGCATATTTCCTTCCCTAAATTACATTAAAATAAATTAATTGAATGGCTGAATTCAATTAATTGATGACTTAATATTTATTATGATTTAATAGGGTAGCACGGGCCTGATTCCGGCTTGGGTCACTGTTTGCGTGGAGGTTGCACATTCTCCCCGTGTCTGCGTGGCTTTCCTCTGGGGTGCTCCGGTTTCCCCCCACAGTTGAAAGATGTGCGGGTCAGTTGGATTGTACATACTAAATTGTCCCTTAGTGTCAGGGGGACTAACTGGAGCAAATGCATGGGATTATGCGGATGGGGCCTGGGTGGGGATGGTGGTCGATGCAGACTCGACGAGCCGAATGGGCACTGTAGGATTCTATGAATATTTGGATTCTCAGTCAAAAATATTCCATACTTCTTAATTTATTACTTAACTGGGTATGGGTGCGGCTCGCAACCCCAGCATGAGTTCTTCATCACTTCGTTGTCCTTTATTGAGTGGCTTCTTGAGGCATTGCAAAGGCTAATTGTTTTGCAGTTTGGTTGACATGTATGTTAGAATAGTTACAGATGGCAGTTTCCGACCCTGAGGGGAATCAGGCAACAAGTTTGATTTTGAAGACAAACAGCGACAGCTTCTTGGTCACACTGATTAAAGTAGATTTTAATTCCTGGTTCATTAGTTGAAATGACATCTCAGTTACTGTCAGAGTGTGACTTGTACTCATGTTCCAGAGAAGTAGCCTAAGTTTCCATATTAAAAATCCAAAGAAATTGTCGCTATGCCACTGTGACTCCAAACATAACGATATTATCAATGAATTACCATTAGTATAAATTGTTTATTCATAGAATCCCTACAGTGCAGAAAGAGGCCATCGAGTTTGCAACGACAACAACCCGACCGAGACCCTATTCTCGTAACGCAAATATTTACCCCGCCAATCTACGAACCTAGGACAATTTGGCATGACCAATGCACCTAAACGGCACATCATTGGATTGTGGGAGGAAACCGAAGCACCCGGAGGAAACTCAAGCATACACAGTGAGCATGCACAAACTCCACACAGCCAGTGACCCAACCTTGATTTGAACTTGGGTTTGAGGTGGAGTGAGGCAAGAGTGCTAACCATTGTGCCACAATGCCACTTAGAACGTAGAACATAGAACAGTACAGCACAGAACAGGCCCTTCGGCCCTCCATGTTGTGGCGAGCTTTGTCCGAAACCAAGATCAAGCTATCCCACTCCCTATCATTCTGGTGTGCTCCATGTGCCTATCCAATAATCGCTTGACAGTTCCTAAATTGTCTGACTCCACTATCACAGCGGGCAGTCCATTCCACACCCCAACAACTCTCTGAGTAAAGAACCTAACTCGGACATCCCTCCTATATCTTCCACCATGAATCTTATAGTTATGCCCTCTAGTAACAGCTACATCCACCCGAGTAAATATTCTGAGAACGTTCACTCTATCCGCTCTAAAGAGAAAAGCCCTAGCTCCCTCAACCTTTCCTCATAAGACCTACCCTCCAAACCAGGCAGCATCCTGGTAAATCTCCTCTGCACTCTTTCCAGCGCTTCCACATCCTTCTTATAGTGAGGTAACTAGAACTGCACACAATATTCCAAATGTGGTCTCACCAAGGTCCTGTACAGTTGCAGCATTACCCCACGGCTCTTAAACTCCAACCCCCTGTTAATAAAAGCTAACACACTATAGGCCTTCTTCACAGCTCTATCCACTTGAGTGGCAACCTTCAGAGATCTGTGGATATTGTGAGAAACGAAGCTCACTTTGCAAATAAGTTACTCCAAGTCAAATTCTGAAGTCGCAAACACTTTTATTTAAACGTTCTTGCAAGAGCGGATGACCAGCAAATAGGCACACCCTGGAGTAAATCTCATATACTTTATACAATTTCTTTGTGTCTCTCAATCCCTGCCCTTCCCCACAATTGGTGGTTTTGTTATCGGATATCACCGATCATAAACCCTTGCTTTACTCCGCCTTTGTTTATTGCCCTTGCTACTCAGCCTTGCAGTTCCCGTTCATATTTACTTTGTCCCTTATTTGGCTGTTCCCTCCCATCCTTATCTCCCATTTTCGCGCCACTTTCTGTGTGAACGCCCACAGTGTACGTGACAAGCTGCAGCAGTGACAAGCTGTAGCACTCGGTTCAGGAAGTTTAACCCTGTCTATACCTTATCAGTCGTCTTGTGATTCTCCTGCAGAAGCAACATTCTTATCTGTTTTTCACAGTCCCCCCTTTTTCTTTTCTGGTTAACACTTGTTGCCTTCTGCATACAAGGGGGAAATATCACAGGCTGCCTCAAACTTCTCAAGCATTATCCTGGCAGCCTCATTCAATTTTGTAATTTCATCTCTGCCATCTAACAAGTACACACCTTCCCCTTTATCATTCTTTAGGGACATTTGTTTTGTCAGAGCTGTCCCAATTAGTCGCTGAATCAGCCGTCTTACCCAGGGTATAATACAGCATCCCACCGTTATCAGCAGTCCAGCCACCACTATAAGGAAGGTTAAAATTGAGGCCACTATGTTTTTCCAATTCTCGAACCACGTGTCCAACCACCCAGTTATTGATGTGTCCACTACTGAATTTTCGGCCATTTCTTCCGCAAGGGTAGTTAATCCCCTCAAAGCCCGAGTGATTGTCCCATCAGGGGCCGTGTTGTTCGGGATAAAAGTGCAACAATTTCCTCCCAGCATCACACACACACCTCATTTCTTAGCCAATATCATATCTAAAGCCATTCTATTCTTCCAGGCCATCCTGCTGGTGGCATCTAGTTGTTCGGCTATGCCTTTTACTGCATTGCTAGTATAATTAATAAACCTCTGCTGGTTATAGTAAATATAGTTTATCCAATCTACATTTTTGTTGATCGTAACCCACCAAAAGAGAGAGGAGTCGAAGCCCGCCGCAATCTGGTTGCGAGCCTTAAATTCATCAGGTACTCCCCTTGGTATACCCAAAGAGTCTAGATATATACGATCATCAAAAGAGGTCTCTATTATTTCCCTTTTATTCCTCCCTTCTATTACCTTCCCTTTTTCAAACGCCAGGGTAAATGGGATGGCCAATTGTACAATGGCACACGTTCCCCTCCACTTTGGGGGTAAGGTAGGTCTTAATAACTTTCCTCCGCAGTACCACCATAAGTCTGCTCTAGGAACGTTCAACGATGAATAGTTCCCTCCCTTGTCCGTTCCAGTCACGTTCTCGATTTTCGTGCAGGATTTCAGTTCCCCCAAGTCTCGAATTAGACTTGCACCCTGCCGGCTCACACATGATGTGTGGTTTCCTACTGCAATAAAAAATACAGGAGGATTCTTTAAATCTTTCTCTCTCAAGGGAGGGAACATTAATGACAAAGACGTGCAGCTGCTATTATCCCAGGCAGTCTCGTCCTGATACAGCGCCATCATACACTCCATACCCTTCCGGTCACGTTCCCATCCAAGCGGAAAGGGTACTATTTGAGCTACCGGCCTGCCGGAGGCGCAAGCATAGCAATTGCTTTTGTTCAGGCTTTTTACAGTATACTTTATCCATTCAACCCAGGCGTTTGTATCCCCAGATCCGGTTTCTATCTCGGTGGTTTGTGCTAGGTCTTTAACCTCCATTACCCTCACTACCTCAGGGTCATTGGGAGGAACGAAGGGTCGTATTAGTGGCATTCGGGTAGCGCTACCGCCTGTTTTATTGGCTGATCCGCCCCTTTCTACCTTTATTCGGAAACAACACGCTTGGAAACCTTGCCCATCCGTTTTTATCCCTATTCCAAGCACCTTGTTGTTCATTGCCGTTAGTATACCCCTCCAACAGTTATTTTTCTAACCCCCTCTTTGGTTTTCCAGACTTTCCTTTTTTTTTCAAACACCTCTGGCCATTTTGTACATTTGATTGCTGGATATATCGGGTTACATCTCTTATCAGGACAATACGGACCCGGTCTAATGGGGTTTCGGAGAATTGTAATTTTTTTTCATTTCTGATGAGTCACTCCTCACCCAGGCTCCAGCTTCAGTTTTTACCCAGGTGCCTCCTTCCCTAGTGAGGTACTTTTCTGAGGCACTATATTCCCTCTGACTTTCTACATCTCCGCAGTCTACCAGGCTACAAGCATCTGTCTCTATCACCTACGGGTTGGAGCTTTCAGGGATCTTTACCGTGAATGTCTTAGATTCTTCCCATTCCTGATCAATAGGGGTGTATTCCCACCCCATTACCAAGGAAATCGACATCGCATACCACAACCCCCACTTCATTCTAAACTGGTCCTAGTTTGTTAAAGAGAAAGAGAGAGAGAGACCCAATATACAAACTTTTACAGACTATTTTTCCCGCGCTTGCGCCGCCACCGTATAAGCAGTAACTCAAAGTCTTTTTAGTTTCAGCTTCAAAGGTTCCTCCGTCGATTCGGCTGTCCAAGTTCCTGCTGCGACCAGCGGGTTTCAAGGGTCCCTTGATTCTTGTGTAGTGAGTCCAACCTCTTTCCACCGTTCTTATGGCCGTCTCAGTGGTCAGGAGAGTCTGGTATGGTCCCTCCCAATCCGGTTGTAGTTTGGTCTCCTTCCACGATTTTACCAGGACCCAGTCTCCTGGCTGGATTCGATGGAAAGCAAATTCGAGAGGTGGGGTCTGTGTCAATCGTCCCTGTCTCCTAAGGAAGGACAAAGAGGAGGACAGGCCCAGTATATACTTCTTTAAAAACAGAATCATTAGCCTCGAGGACAGGTAAATCCCCCTTTGTTCCCATATATGGCAGTCCGAACAACATTTCATAAGGGGACAGTCCCAGATCCTTTCGTGGTGCCGTCCGAACTCTTAGCAGGGCTAATGGTAGACACCGAGTCCAGGGCAATTTGGTTTCCACCACTAATTTGGACAGCTGCCTTTTTAGGGTCTGATTCATTCGTTCGACCCTCCCAGAGGAGGAAGGGTGCCAGGGGGTGTGAAACTCCCAAGAGATTTCCAGTCCTTTCATTATTCCTTGTAAGAGTTTAGAGGTGAAATGGCTTCCTTGGTCTGAATCTATGCACTCTACCATTCCATATCGGGGAATTATGTGGTCAAGCACTATCTTGGACACCCCGCCTGCTGTTGCTGTAGCTGGAGGAAATGCCTCCACCCAAACAGTTAAATGGTCTCCTATAACTAACAGGTACTTCAACCTTCCCACCTGAGGCAATTCGGTATAGTCTACCTGCAGACTCTGGAATGGTCTTAAACCAGGTTCCCTTCCTCCCGGCACTTGTCCCCTCAACACCTTTTTGTGAACTTTTCTGCATGTTATACACCCCTCACAGATTTGTTTAGCTGCGGTGTATATGCCCTTGCATCCGTACTTTCTCAAAACCAGGTCACACATTGCTTGTCCGCCCCAATGACTCCCCTGATAAAAGATCTCCCTCATCAGCATTTTGTTTAGTATGTCTCGGCCATCAGGTAACATCCATCGCCCTTCGGTCGTCTTCCTTGCCCCCCCCCCCCCGCCCTCCACAGGATAGGATCTATTCCTTTCTCTTGTTCTTCCGTTAGCACAGCCACTTGTATCCCTACCTTTTGATCGTGTACTCCAATTCCCAGTCCCAACATTATTATTAAGTCTCTCTCCAGTAGGTTACTCACTATGTCTGGAATGTACAAAAATTGTCCCCTGACTTCTCCTCCATCGTATCTAATTGTCATCATCTCAAACAGAGGCACTACTAACGCTTCTCCCTTTACTCCAGACACTGTTAATTTCCGTTGTGTAAATCGTACTCCCCGGGGTATAAAATTTAAAGACAATCTAGATGCCCCCGTGCCAACTAAGAAAACTGCATCTTCCATATCTGGTCCCACCTCTAAATTTATCAAGGGTTCCCGGTGGGTTCCCGGGGGCAGGAACCCCTGACCCCCCTAGTCTTCTTCAAAACGCATGAGCGGCACCGCCTGCTCTACCCTCCTTAGGTCGGGACACTCCCACTTAAAATGTCCCATTCTCCCACGGTGATAACATCCCGCTTGTTGGGGTCCCCATTCCTGTCCTTGTCCCTGTCTATAGAACCCTTTTCGAGGTCGTCCCCTTCCTCTTCCCCTATTATTGACATGCTGCCAGTCTCTGTTCTGGCCCTTGGTGGTCGGTTCCACCCTTTTCTTCACTATTTCCTCTACAGTAGCCACCATCATTTTTGCCTTCTGCTTCTCTTTTTCATCCTCTCGCCTTACAAACACTTTCTGTGCCTCTCTTCATAACTCGTCAAGCGCTTTCTCACTCCACCCCTCTATCCTCTGAATTTTCTTTTGAATATCCGGCCATGCTTTGGTGAAAAAGTGTACTTTTAGAAGTCCCTGCGCTACCGGGTCGTCAGGATTCATTCCTGAATATTTCCTCATGGTGTCCCGTAACTTTTGTAAAAAGGCTGAGGGAGCCTCATATTTTTCCTGGTGAACTTCAAAAGCTTTCGCGAGATTCTGTGACTTGGGGACCGCCTCCCTAATGCCCTTCACTATCTGGTCCCTGAAGTCTTTCAAAGAACAAAGAACAAAGAACAGTACAGCACAGGAATCAGTCCCTTCGGCCCTCCAAGCCTGTGCCGCTCCTTGGTCCAACTAGACCAATCGTTTGTATCCCTCCATTCCCAGGCTGCTCATGTGACTATCCAGGTAAGTCTTAAACAATGTCAGCGTGCCTACTTGGCAGCGCATTCCTGGCCCCCACCACCCTCTGTGTAAAAAACGTCCCTCTGATATCTGAGTTATACTTCGCCCCTCTCAGCTTGAGCCCGTGACCCCTCGTGATCGTCACCTCCGACCTGGGAAAAAGCTTCCCACTGTTCACCCTATCTATACCCTTCATAATCTTGTACACCTCTATT
>NW_027593058.1:0-10000 GCF_964213995.1 Mustelus asterias
ACAACACGGGGTTAGATACAGAGTAAAGCTCCCTCTACACTGTCCCCCATCAAACACTCCCAGGACAGGTACAGCACGGGGTTAGATACAGAGTAAAGCTCCCTCTACACTGTACCCCATCAAACACTCCCAGGACAGGGACAGCACGGGGTTAGATACAGAGTAAAGCTCCCTCTACACTGTCCCCCATCAAACACTCCCAGGACAGGTACAGCACGGGGTTAGATACAGAGTAAAGCTCCCTCTACACTGTCCCCCATCAAACACTCCCAGGACAGGTACAACACGGGGTTAGATACAGAGTAAAGCTCCCTCTACACTGTCCCCCATCAAACACTCCCAGGACAGGTACAGCACGGGGTTAGATACAGAGTAAAGCTCCCTCTACACTGTCCCCCATCAAACACTCCCAGGACAGGTACAGCACGGGGTTAGATACAGAGTAAAGCTCCCTCTACTCTGTCCCCGGGACGGGTCTAGTGCTGTTTAAGGATTGCTGATCTCTGTGTTTGGGTTTGGCAGTTGCTGAGCTGCGACATCTCGAGGTGAAATCCCAGCGTCCCCAGGACGGGTCCGATCGCTCAGCCGATATCCCCGGGATGGAGGGGCAGGGGGAAAATGGAAGCATGCCGTTCCAGAGCTGCCCAGGCAGAGATCCATCCCAGAGCGGAATTATCCAGGTAAATCCTCAGCGCTGTGGCTGCAAGTCCACCAGTCAGAGTGGCGGTGGTTCCCGGGTGGATTGAGAGCACCAGGGCCTGTGGACGATTTATTCCCTGAATCCAACAGCAGTGACAGCGGCCTCCTGTCTGAGGGTGACTCAGACAGAGGGGTGGCCACTATCGCTGCGTCTCTGCCGTACTTCGATCTGTTAACAGACTCCACCGACTCTCCCTGGGGGTTTGTGTCCTCCGCCACAGACACCGACTCTCCCCGGGGGGCGTTCGAGTCCCCCCCACAGGTACCGACTCTCCCCGGGGAGCGTTCGAGTCCCCCCCACAGGTACCGACTCTCCCCGGGGAGCGTTCGAGTCCCCCCCACGGGTACCGACTCTACCCGGGGAGCGTTCGAGTCCCCCCCACGGTGCCCGACTCTCCCCGGGGGGTTCGATTCCCCCCCACGGGTACTGACTCTCCCCGGGGGGGTTTGAGTTCCCCCCCCACGGGGCACGACTCTCCCCGGGGGGTTCGATTCCCCCCCACAGGTACTGACTCTCCCCGGGGGGGATTGAGTTCCCCCCCACGGGGCCCGACTCTCCCGGGGGGTTCGATTCCCCCCCACGGGTACTGACTCTCCCCGGGGAGCGTTCGAGTCCCCCCCACGGGGCCCGACTCTCCCCGGGGGGTTCGATTCCCCCCCACGGGTACTGACTCTCCCCGGGGGGGTTTGAGTTCCCCCCCACGGGGCACGACTCTCCCCGGGGGGTTCGATTCCCCCCCACGGGTACTGACTCTCCCTGGGGGGCGTTCGAGTCCCCCCCCCCCACAGGTACCGACTCTCCCCGGGGAGCGTTCGAGTCCCCCCCACAGGTACCGACTCTCCCCGGGGAGCGTTCGATTCCCCCCCACGGGTACTGACTCTCCCCGGGGGGGTTTGAGTTCCCCCCCACGGGGCCCGGCTCTCCCCAGGGGGGTACAGGACCTCTCACGGGCAGGCAGTCTGTGAGAGAGTTACCTCTGTGATCTGAAGATGTTCGGGGAGTTATAGAGTCAGAGAGGTTTACAGCATGGAAACAGGCCCTTCGGCCCAACTTGTCCATGCCGCCCCTTTTTTTAAACCCCTAAGCTAATCCCAATTGCCCCCATTTGGCCCATATCCCTCTATACCCATCGTACCCATGTAACTGTCTAAATGCTTCTTAAAAGACAAAACTGTACCCGCCTCTACTACTGCCTCTGGCAGCTCGTTCCAGACACTCACCACCCTCTGTGTGTGAAAGAATTGGCCCTCTGGACACTTCTGTATCTCTCCCCTCTCACCTTAAACCTCTGCCCTCTAGTTTTAGACTCCCCTACCTTTGGGGAAAAGATATTGACTATCTAGCTGATCTGTGCCCCTCATTATTTTATAGACCTCTATAAGATCACCCCTCAGCCTCCTACGCTCCAGAGAAAAAAGTCCCAGTCTATCCAGCCTCTCCCTATAAGGCAATGTCTGTCTGCTTCTTTCACCCCCCCTCTCTCTGTGTTACACTCACAGGGCAGTGCGGGGGATCTAACCGCCTGCGATCTGCTGGATCACTGGATCCCCTGTCCATCCAACCAGACAGGCCCCGGGACAGAGGGGGAGCTGCAGAGGTGAGTGTCGCTGGGGGGGGGGGAAGCAGGGGAGGGCGCGGGGGGAGCGTGCAAAGGGGGGCTGGCGGGGGAGGCTACAAAGGGGGGACGCCCTCTGACCCCCACTCTGCCCCCTCTGACCTTCAGGCCATGCCCTCTGACCCCAACTCCGTCCCTCTGACCTTCAGGCCGTGCCCTCTGACCCCAACTCCGTCCCTCTGACCCTCAGGCCGTGCCCTCTGACCTTCAGGCCATGCCCTCTGAATCCCACTCTGCCCCCTCTGACCTTCAGGCCATGCCCTCTGACCCCAACTCCGTCCCTCTGACCCTCAGGCCGTGCCCTCTGACCTTCAGGCCATGCCCTCTGACCCCAACTCCGTCCCTCTGACCCTCAGGCCGTGCCCTCTGACCCTCAGGCCGTGCCCTCTGACCCTCAGGCCACGCCCTCTGACCCTCAGGCCCTGCCCTCTGACCCTCAGGCCCTGCCCTCTGACCCTCAGGCCACGCCCTCTGACCCTCAGGCCGTGCCCTCTGACCCTCAGGCCGTGCCCTCTGAACCCCAGGCCGTGCCCTCTGACCCCGCTCCGTGCCCTCTGACCCTTGCTGTGACGCCTCAGGCCGGTGGTGAATGCTCTGTGTATCTGGGGATGTGTCGGTGCTCTTGGTTGCTGCAGAGACTCTCTGTCTCCCTCCCAGCCGCTGACGGGGCCTCTCTATTCCCCACAGCTTCAGCCTGATGCAGGAGATCATCGACGAACTGCGAGTGAAAAGGAGATCTACGCCCGGAGACAAGGTTAACAATGCAGGAGGTACGGACCCCAACACACAACCTACCCCGTACACTCCTCTACCTAACACAGCCCGGGTACAGGTCCCTAACGGGCACAGACTCTCCCCAGGAGGGGTACGGTCGCTCCAGTGAGAACAAACCAAGTTTCTACAACCTCTCCTCATAGCTAATGCCCTCCATACCAGGCAACATCCTGGTAAATCTTTTCTGTACCCTCTCCAAAGCCTCCACATCCTTCTGGTAGTGCGGCGACCAGAATTGAACACTATATTCTAAGTGCGGCCTAACTAAGGTTCTATAAAGCTGCAACGTGACTTGCCAATTTTTAAACTCAATGCCCCGGCCGATGAAGGCAAGCGTGCCGTATGCCTTCTTGACTACCTTCTCCACCTGCGTTGCCACTTTTAAGGATCTGTGTACCTGTACGCCCAGATCCCTCTGCCTATCAATACTCCTCAGGGTTCTGCCATTTAATTTATTGCTCCCACCGGAATTGGAGCTACCAGTTAATACCTCGACCGCCTTGTGTACATCTCCTTTTCAATCTCGAATCATACAATCCGCACAGTGCAGAAGGAGGCCATTCGGCCCATCGAGTCTGCACCGACCACAATCCCACCCAGACCCTATCCCCATAACCCCACATATTTACCCTGCTAATCCCCCTGACACTAAGGGACAATTTAGCATGGCCAATCCACCTAACCCGCACATCTTTGGACACTAAGGGGCAATTTAGCATGGCCAGTCCACCTAACCTACACATCTTTGGACACTAAGGGGCAATTTAGCACGACCAATCCACCTAACCTGCACATCTTTGGACACTAAGGGGCAATTTAGCATGGCCAATCCCCCTAACCCGCACATCTTGGGACACTAAGGGACAATTTAGCATGGCCAATCCACCTAACCTACACATCTTTGGACACTAAGGGGCAATTTAGCATGGCCAATCCACCTAACCTGCACATCTTTGGACACTAAGGGGCAATTTAGCACGGCCAATCCACCTAACCTACACATCTTTGGACACTAAGGGACAATTTAGCATGGCCAATCCACCTAACCTACACATCTTTGGACACTAAGGGGCAATTTAGCATGGCCAATCCACCTAACCCACACATGTTTGGACACTAAGGGGCAATTTAGCATGGCCAATCCACCTAACCTGCACATCTTTGGACACTAAGGGGCAATTTAGCACGGCCAATCCACCTAACCTACACATCTTTGGACACTAAGGGACAATTTAGCAAGGCCAATCCACCTAACCTACACATCTTTGGACACTAAGGGACAATTTAGCATGGCCAATCCACCTAACCTACACATCTTTGGACACTAAGGGACAATTTAGCATGGCCAATCCCCCTAACCTACACATCTTTGGACACTAAGGGGCAATTTAGCATGGCCAATCCACCTAACCCACACATGTTTGGACACTAAAGGGCAATTTAGCATGGCCAATCCACCTAACCTACACATCTTTGGACACTAAGGGACAATTTAACATGGCCAATCCACCTAACCTACACATCTTTGGACACTAAGGGACAATTTAGCATGGCCAATCCACCTAACCTGCACATCTTTGGACACCAAGGGACAATTTAGCATGGCCAATCCACCTAACCTGCACATCTTTGGACACCAAGGGACAATTTAGCATGGCCAATCCCCCTAACCCGCACATCTTTGGACACTAAGGGGCAATTTAGCATGACCAATCCACCTAACCTACATATCTTTGGACACTAAGGGGCAATTTAGCATGACCAATCCACCTAACCTGCACATCTTTGGACACTAAGGGGCAATTTAGCATGACCAATCCACCTAACCTGCACTTCTTTGGACACTAAGGGGCAATTTAGCATGGCCAATCCCCCTAACCCGCACATCTTGGGACACTAAGGGACAATTTAGCATGGCCAATCCACCTAACCTACACATCTTTGGACACTAAGGGGCAATTTAGCATGGCCAATCCACCTAACCTGCACATCGTTGGACACTAAAGGGCAATTTAGCACGGCCAATCCACCTAACCTACACATCTTTGGACACTAAGGGGCAATTTAGCATGGCCAATCCACCTAACCTGCACATCTTTGGACACTAAGGGGCAATTTAGCACTGCCAATCCACCTAACCTACACATCTTTGGACACTAAGGGACAATTTAGCATGGCCAATCCACCTAACCTACACATCTTTGGACACTAAGGGGCAATTTAGCATGGCCAATCCACCCTAACCTACACATCTTTGGACACTAAGGGGACAATTTAGCATGGCCAATCCACCTAACCTACACATCTTTCGACACTAAGGGACAATTTAGCATGGCCAATCCACCTAACCTACACATCTTTGGACACTAAGGGACAATTTAGCATGGCCAATCCCCCTAACCTACACATCTTTGGACACTAAGGGGCAATTTAGCATGGCCAATCCCCCTAACCTACACATCTTTGGACACTAAAGGGCAATTTAGCATGGCCAATCCGCCTAACCTACACATCTTTGGACACTAAGGGACAATTTAACATGGCCAATCCACCTAACCTACACATCTTTGGACACTAAGGGACAATTTAGCATGGCCAATCCACCTAACCTGCACATCTTTGGACACCAAGGGACAATTTAGCATGGCCAATCCACCTAACCTGCACATCTTTGGACACCAAGGGACAATTTAGCATGGCCAATCCCCCTAACCCGCACATCTTTGGACACTAAGGGACAATTTAGCATGGCCAATCCACCTAACCTACACATCTTTGGGACACTAAGGGACAATTTAGCATGGCCAATCCCCCTAACCTGCACATCTTTGGGACACTAAGGGACAATTTAGCATGGCCAATCCACCTAACCTACACATCTTTGGGACACTAAGGGACAATTTAGCATGGCCAATCCACCTAACCTGCACATCTTTGGACACTAAGGGACAATTTAGCATGGCCAATCCACCTAACCTGCACATCTTTGGACACTAAGGGACAATTTAGCATGGCCAATCCACCTAACCTGCACATCTTTGGACACTAAGGGGCAATTTAGCATGGCCAATCCATCTAACCTACACATCTTTGTACACTAAGGGGCAATTTAGCATGGCCGATCCATCTAACCTACACATCTTTGTACACTAAGGGGCAATTTAACTTGGCCAATCCACCTAACCTACCTAACCTACACTAACAGGACCTTGGTGAGACCACATTTGGAATATTGTGTGCAGTTCTGGTCACCTCACTACAAGAAGGATGTGGAGAAACTGGAAAGAGTGCAGAGGAGATTTACCAGGATGCTGCCTGGTTTGGAGGGTAGGTCTTATGAGGAAAGGTTGAGGGAGCTAGGGCTGTTCTCTCTGGAGCGGAGGAGGTTGAGAGGAGACTTGATAGAGGTTTATAAGATGATGAAGGGGATAGATAGAGTGAACGTTCAAAGACTATTTCCTCGGGTGGATGGAGCGGTAACTAGGGGGCATAACTATAGGGTTCGTGGTGGGAGATATAGGACGGATATCAGAGGTAGGTTCTTTACGCAGAGAGTGGTTGGGGTGTGGAATGGACTGCCTGCAGGGATAGTGGAGTCAGACACTTTAGGAACATTTAAGAAGCTATTGGATAGGCACATGGAGTACTTCGGGATGATAGGGAGGAAATAGCTTGATCTGGGTTTCAGACAAAGCTCGGCACAACATCGTGGGCCGAAGGGCCTGTTCTGTGCTGTACTGTTCTATGTTCTAACCTACACATCTTTGGACACTAAGGGGCAATTTAGCATGGCCAATCCCCCGAACCTACACATCTTTGGACACTAAGGGACAATTTAGCATGGCCAATCCACCGAACCCGCACATCTTTGGACACTAAGGGACAATTTAGCATGGCCAATCCACCCTAACCTACACATCTTTGGACACTAAGGGACAATTTAGCATGGCCAATCCACCTAACCTACACATCTTTGGACACTAAGGGACAATTTAACATGGCCATTCCACCTAACCTACACATCTTTGGACACTAAGGGACAATTTAGCATGGCCAATCCACCTAACCTGCACATCTTTGGACACCAAGGGACAATTTAGCATGGCCAATCCACCTAACCTGCACATCTTTGGACACTAAGGGACAATTTAGCATGGCCAATACCCCTAACCCGCACATCTTTGGACACTAAGGGACAATTTAGCATGGCCAATCCACCTAACCTACACATCTTTGGGACACTAAGGGACAATTTAGCATGGCCAATCCCCCTAACCTACACATCTTTGGACACTAAGGGGCAATTTAGCATGGCCAATCCCCCTAACCTACACATCTTTGGGACACTAAGGGACAATTTAGCATGGCCAATCCACCTAACCCGCACATCTTTGGATACTAAGGGGCAATTTACCATGGCCAATCCACCTAACCTACACATCTTTGGACACTAAGGGGCAATTTAGCATGGCCAATCCACCTAACCTGCACATCTTTGGATACTAAGGGGCAATTTAGCATGGCCAATCCACCTAACCTACACATCTTTGGACACTAAGGGGCAATTTAGCATGGCCAATCCACCTAACCTGCACCTCTTTGGATACTAAGGGACAATTTAGCATGGCCAATCCACCTAACCTACACATCTGGGGACACTAAGGGGCAATTTAGCATGGCCAATCCCCCTAACCTGCACATCCCAGGACTCTAAGGGGCAATTTAGCATGGCCAATCCACCTAACCTGCACATCTTTGGATACTAAGGGGCAATTTAGCATGGCCAATCCACCTAACCTACACATCTTTGGACACTAAGGGGCAATTTAGCATGGCCAATCCACCTAACCTGCACCTCTTTGGATACTAAGGGACAATTTAGCATGGCCAATCCACCCTAACCTGCACATCTTTGGACACTAAGGGGCAATTTAGCATGGCCAATCCCCCTAACCTGCACATCTTTGGATACTAAGGGACAATTTAGCATGGCCAATCCACCTAACCTGCACATCTTTGGAGTGTGGGAGGAAACTGGAGCACCCGGTGGAAACCCACGCAGACACGGGGAGAACGTGCAGACTCCGCACAGACAGTGACCCGAGGCCGGGAATCGAAACCGGGTCCCTGGCGCTGTGAGGCAGCAGTGCGGACCCGCTGTGGCACCGTGCCACCGGGAATCGAACCCGGGTCCCTGGCGCTGTGAGGCAGCAGTGCGAACCCGCTGTGGCACCGTGCCCGGTTCCCTGGCGCTGTGAGGCAGCAGTGCTAACCCGCTGTGGCACCGTGCCCGGGTCCCTGGCGCTGTGAGGCAGCAGTGCGAACCCGCTGTGGCACCGTGCCACCCTACGCCTCCTTGTACCAGCATTTTATTTGCCTCCGGGAGACTTTGGGCTTCCCTTCTGTGTTAGCCGACAGTCTCTTATCATGCTCTGTCTTTGCCTCCCTGCTTTGCCTTTTCACTTCCCCTCCAGAGGACTGGAGAATAGCTAATGTGGTCCCGTTATTTAAGAAGGGTAGGAAGGATAACCCGGGTAATTATAGGCCGGTGAGCTTGACGTCCGTGGTGGGGAAGTTGTTGGAGAAGATTCTTAGAGACAGGATGTATGCGCATTTAGAAAGGAATAAACTCATTCACGATAGTCAGCATGGTTTTGTGAGAGGGAGGTCATGCCTCACTAACCTGGTGGAGTTTTTTGAAGAAGTGACCAGAATGGTTGACGAGGGAAGGGCCGTGGATGTCGTCTATATGGACTTTAGTAAAGCGTTTGACAAAGTCCCTCATGGTAGGTTGGTGCAAAAGGTTGGATCTCATGGGATAAAGGGGGAGGTGGCTAGATGGGTGGAGAACTGGCTTGGTCACAGAAGACAGAGGGTGGTAGTGGAAGGGTCTTTTTCCGGCTGGAGGCCTGTGACTAGTGGTGTTCCGCAGGGCTCTGTATTGGGACCTCTGCTGTTTGCGATTTATATAAACGATCTGGAAGAAGGTGTAACTGGGGTGATCAGTAAGTTTGCGGACGACACGAAAATGGCAGGACTTGCAGATAGTGAGGAACATTGACAGAGGCTACAGATGGATATAGATAGGCTGGAAATTTGGGCAAAGAAATGTCAGATGGAGTTCAATCCAGATAAATGCGAAGTGATGCATTTTGGTAGAACTACCGTTGGGGGGAGCTATACGATAAATGGTAGAACCATAAAGGGTGTACGCAGAGGGACCTGGGTGTGCAAGTCCACAGACCCTTGAAGGTGACGTCACAGGTGGAGAAGGTGGTGAAGAAGGCATATGGCATGCTTGCCTTTATAGGACGGGGCATGGAGTATAAAAGTTGGGGTCTGATGTTGCAGATGTATAGAACGTTGGTTCGGCCGCATTTGGAATACTGCGTCCAGTTCTGGTCGCCGCACTACCAGAAGGACGTGGAGGCTTTGGAGAGAGTGCAGTGGAGGTTTACCAGGATGCTGCCTGGTATGGAGGGGCTTAGCTATGAGGAGAGATTGGGTAGACTGGGGTTGTTCTCCCTGGAAAGACGGAGGATGAGGGGGTGACCTAATAGAGGTGTATAAAATTATGAAAGGCATAGATAGGGTGAACGGTGGGAAGCTTTTCCCCAGGTCGGTGGTGACGTTCACGAGGGGTCATAGGTTCAAGGTGAGGGGAGGGGGAGGTTTAACACAGATATCAGAAGGACGTATTTTACACAGAGGGTGGTGGGGGCCTGGAATGCGCTGCCGGGCAAGGTGGTGGAGGCGGACACACTGGGAACGTTTACGACTTATCTAGACAGCCACATGAACGGAGTGGGAATGGAGGGATACAAAAGAGTGGTCTAGTTTGGACCAGGGGGCGGCACGGGCTTGGAGGGGCCGAAGGGCCTCTTCCTGTGCTGTACTGTTCTTTGTTTGTT
>NW_027593058.1:17500-39620 GCF_964213995.1 Mustelus asterias
TAGATAGCCGCATGAACGGAGTGGGAATGGAGGGATACAAAAGAATGGTCTAGTTTGGACCAGGGAGTGGCGCGGGCTTGGAGGGCCGAAGGGCCTTTTCCCTGTGCTGTATTGTTCTTTGTTCTAACACTATCCTAGGATCCTCTGGGAGGCAAGGGATGAGATTGCAGAGCCTTTGATCTTTGGGTCCTCGCTGTCCACGGGGATGGTACCAGAGGACTGGAGAGTGGCGAATGTTGTTCCTCTGTTCAAGAAAGGGAATAGAAATGACCCTGGTAATTATAGACCGGTTAGTCTTACTTCGGTGGTTGGTAAATTGATGGAAAAGGTCCTTAGGGATGGGATTTACGACCATTTAGAAAGATGCGGATTAATCCGGGATAGTCAGCACGGATTCGTGAAGGGTAAGTCGTGCCTCACAAATTTGATTGAATTTTTTGAGGAGGTAACTAAGTGTGTTGATGAAGGTAGGGCAGTTGATGTCATATACATGGATTTTAGTAAGGCATTTGATAAGGTCCCCCATGGTCGGCTTATGGTGAAACTGAGGAGGTGTGGGATAGAGGGAAAGTTGGCCGATTGGATAGGTAACTGGCTATCCGATCGAACATAGTAAGAAGTCTCACAACACCAGGTTAAAGTCCAACAGGTTTATTTGGTAGCAAATGCCATTAGCTTTCGGAGCGCTGCTCCTTCGTCAGATGGAGTGGAAATCTGCTCTCAAACAGGGCACAGAGACACAAAAATCAAGTTACAGAATCCCCCATGGTCGGCTTATGATGAAAGTAAGGAGGTGTGGGATAGAGGGAAAGTTGGCCGATTGGATAGGTAACTGGCTGTCTGATCGAAGACAGAGGGTGGTGGTGGATGGAAAATTTTCGGATTGGAGGCAGGTTGCTAGCGGAGTGCCACAGGGATCAGTGCTTGGTCCTCTGCTCTTTGTGATTTTTATTCATGACTTAGAGGAGGGGGCTGAAGGGTGGATCAGTAAATTTGCTGATGACACCAAGATTGGTGGAGTAGTGGATGAGGTGGAGGGCTGTTGTAGGCTGCAAAGAGACATAGATAGGATGCAAAGCTGGGCTGAAAAATGGCAAATGGAGTTCAACCCTGATAAATGTGAGGTGATTCATTTTGGTAGGACTAATTTAAATGTGGATTACAGGGTCAAAGGTAGGGTTCTGAAGACTGTGGAGGAACAGAGAGATCTTGGGGTCCATATCCACAGATCTCTGAAGGTTGCCACTCAAGTGGATAGAGCTGTGAAGAAGGCCTATAGTGTGTTAGCTTTTATTAACAGGGGGTTGGAGTTTAAGAGCCGTGGGGTTATGCTGCAACTGTACAGGACCTTGGTGAGACCGCATTTGGAATATTGTGTGCAGTTCTGGTCACCTCACTATAAGAAGGATGTGGAAGCGCTGGAAAGAGTGCAGAGGAGATTTACCAGGATGCTGCCTGGTTTGGAGGGTAGGTCTTATGAGGAAAGGTTGAGGGAGCTGGGGCTGTTCTCTCTGGAGCGGAGGAGGCTGAGGGGAGACTTAATAGAGGTTTATAAAATGATGAAGGGGATAGATAGAGTGAACGTTCAAAGACTATTTCCTCGGGTAGATGGAGCTATTACTAGGGGGCATAACTATAGGGTTCGTGGTGGGAGATACAGGAAGGATATCAGAGGTAGGTTCTTTACGCAGAGAGTGGTTGGGGTGTGGAATGGACTGCCTGCAGTGAGAGTGGAGTCAGACACTTTAGGAACATTTAAGCGGTTATTGGATAGGCACATGGAGCACACCAGGATGATAGGGAGTGGGATAGCTTGATCTTGGTTTCAGATAAAGCTCGGCACAACATCGTGGGCCGAAGGGCCTGCTCTGTGCTGTACTGTTCTATGTTCTATAACACCCTCTGCCTTCTCTCCCTACAGCTGGTGATGTGGGAACTGGCCTTGCCTGAGCTGTGTAGCAACCTGCGACTGTCATCTGGAGCCCCCCCACACAGCCCACACTGCGTCACCCAGAGCCCCCCACACAGCTCACCCTGCGTCACCCAGAAACCCCCACACAACTCCCCCTGCGTCACCCAGAGCCCCCCCACACAGCTCCCCCTGCGTCACCCAGAGCCCCCCACACAGCTCCCCCTGCGTCACCCAGAGCCCCCCACACAGCTCCCCCTGCGTCACCCAGAGCCCCCCCACACAGCTCACCCTGCGTCACCCAGAGCCCCCCCACACAGCTCACCCTGCGTCACCCAGAGCCCCCCACACAGCTCCCCCTGCGTCACCCAGAGCCCCCCACACAACTCCCCCTGCGTCACCCAGAGCCCCCCCACACAGCCCACTGTGCGTCACCCAGAGCCCCCCACACAGCTCCCCCTGCGTCACCCAGAGCCTCCCACACAGCCCACTGTGCGTCACCCAGAGCCCCCCACACAGCTCACCCTGCGTCACCCAGAGCCCCCCACACAGCTTCCCCTGCGTCACCCAGAGCCCCCCACACAGCTCCCCCTGCGTCACCCAGAGCCCCCCACACAGCTCCCCCTGCGTCACCCAGAGCCCCCCACACAGCCCACTCTGCGTCACCCAGAGCCCCCCACACAGCCCACTCTGTGTCACCCAGAGCCCCCCACACAGCCCACTCTGTGTCACCCAGAGCCCCCCACACAGCTCACCCTGCGTCACCGAGAGCCCCCCACACAGCCCACTCTGCGTCACCCAGAGCCCCCCACACAGCCCACTCTGCGTCACCCAGAGCCCCCCACACAGCCCACTCTGTGTCACCCAGAGCCCCCCACACAGCCCACTCTGTGTCACCCAGAGCCCCCCACACAGCTCCCCCTGCGTCACCCAGAGCCCCCCACACAGCTCCCCCTGCGTCACCCAGAGCCCCCCCACACAGCTCACCCTGCGTCACCCAGAGCCCCCCCACACAGCTCCCCCTGCGTCACCCAGAGCCCCCCACACAGCTCCCCCTGCGTCACCCAGAGCCCCCCACACAGCCCACTCTGCGTCACCCAGAGCCCCCCACACAGCCCACTCTGTGTCACCCAGAGCCCCCCACACAGCCCACTCTGTGTCACCCAGAGCCCCCCACACAGCCCACTCTGCATCACCCAGAGCCCCCCACACAGCTCACCCTGCGTCACCCAGAGCCCCCCACACAGCCCACTCTGCGTCACCCAGAGCCTCCCACACAGCTCCCCCTGCGTCACCCAGAGCCCCCCACACAGCTCCCCCTGCGTCACCCAGAGCCCCCCACACAGCTCCCCCTGCGTCACCCAGAGCCCCCCACACAGCTCCCCCTGCGTCACCCAGAGCCCCCCACACAGCTCCCCCTGCGTCACCCAGAGCCCCCCACACAGCTCCCCCTGCGTCACCCAGAGCCCTCCCACACAGCTCCCCCTGCGTCACCCAGAGCCCCCCACACAGCCCACTCTGCGTCACCGAGAGCCCCCCACACAGCCCACCCTGCGTCACCCAGAGCCTCCCACACAGCTCACTGTGATCCAATCGACATTCCACAGAGCAAGTGCAGAGAGAGGGGACAGAGACACTCAGAGACAGGGGGAGAGAGAGCGAGAGAGACTGGGGGAGAGAGAGGGGGAGAGACTGGGGCAGGGACTGAGGGAGTGACTGGGGCAGGGACTGGGGGAGGGACTGGGGCAGGGACTGAGGGAGGGACTGGGGGAGGGACTGGGGGAGAGACTGGGGGAGGGACTGGGGGAGGGACTGGGACTGGTGGAGGGACTGGGGGAGAGAGAGGGGGAGAGACTGGGGCAGGGACTGGGGGAGAGACTGGGGCAGGGACTGGGGGAGAGACTGGGGCAGGGACTGGGGGAGAGACTGGGGCAGGGACTGGGGGAGGGACTGGGACTGGTGGAGGGACTGGGGGAGAGAGAGGGGGAGAGACTGGGGCAGGGACTGGGGGAGAGACTGGGGCAGGGACTGGGGGAGAGACTGGGGCAGGGACTGGGGGAGAGACTGGGGCAGGGACTGGGGGAGAGACTGGGGGAGGGACTGGGGGAGGGACTGGGGGAGGGACTGGGACTGGTGGAGGGACTGGGGGAGAGACTGGGGCAGGGACTGGGGGAGGGACTGGGGGAGGGACTGGGACTGGAGGAGAGACTGGGGGAGAGAGAGAGTGAGAGAGACAGGGAGAGACGGGAGAGAGCGCGAGAGAGACAGGGGGAGAGACTGGGGGAGAGACTGGGGCAGGGACTGGGGGAGAGAGACGGGGAGAGACTGGGGGAGGGACTGGGGGAGAGAGACGGGGAGAGACTGGGGGAGGGACTGGGGGAGAGAGAGAGTGAGAGAGACAGGGGGAGAGACTGGGGGAGAGACTGGGGCAGGGACTGGGGCAGGGACTGGGGGAGAGACTGGGACTGGAGGAGAGACTGGGGGAGAGAGAGAGTGAGAGAGACAGGGAGAGACAGGGAAGAGAGCGCGAGAGAGGCAGGGGGAGAGACTGGGGCAGGGACTGGGGGAGAGACTGGGACTGGAGGAGAGACAGGGGAGAGAGCGCGAGAGAGGCAGGGGAGAGACTGGGGCAGGGACTGAGGGAGGGACTGGGACTGGAGGAGAGACTGGGGGAGAGAGAGAGTGAGAGAGACAGGGGAGAGAGAGCGAGAGAGACAGGGGGAGAGACTGGGGGAGAGACTGGGGCAGGGACTGGGGGAGAGAGACGGGGAGAGACTGGGGGAGGGACTGGGGGAGAGAGAGAGTGAGAGAGACAGGGAGAGACAGGGAAGAGAGCGAGAGAGGCAGGGGGAGAGACTGGGGGAGGGACAGCAAGGGGGTGGAGGGAGAGACTGGGGGAGAGACTGGGGGAGGGACAGACTGATGGGCGAGGGCAGGGGGGAGAGACAGGAGGAGGGTCACTGAGGATGGAGGGAGAGACAGGGGGAGGGACCCTTGGTGGAGTGAGGGCCCCGAGGGGGGAGGGAGGGACCCCGAGGGGGGAGGGAGGGACCCCGAGGGGGGAGGGAGGGTCAGATCGATGTGTGGATTCCGGGAAAGGATTTCAGGATCCGTATCTGTGGAAAAGACTCCGCTAACAGGGGAGCTGGATTCCAGCTGGTGAAGGGCCTCCCCCCACCCCCCACCCCCCACCGGCCTCCCCCCCCCCCCCCCCCCCCCCGCCCCCTCGGCCCCTGCCCCCGGCCTCCCCCCCCTCTGCCCCGTCGGCCCCGCCCCCCTAGCCTCCCCCCGCCCCCTCGACCCCCGGCCTCCCCCCCGCCTGCCTCGGCCCCGAGCCCTTCACTCACTGACAGAGAGCTCAGGGGCCCCAGGGCAGGCAGGGGGAGACAGCACGGGGAGATCCAAACCACTGGACCCGATAGCTCACCACAACCCCTCCAGTAACAGGGCCAATCCCTCAACTCGATAACCTCATCATGCACACACCCACACAGTGAGTGATAGCGATCCTTACCCTGCTGAATAAACAGTGTCTCTGTACAGTTACACAGTGAGTGATCCTTACCCTGCTGAATAAACAGTGTCTCTGTACAGTTACACAGTGAGAGATCCTTACCCTGCTGAATAAACAGTGACTCTGTACAGTTACACAGTGAGCGATCCTTACCCTGCTGAATAAACAGTCACTCTGTACAGTTACACAGTGAGTGATCCTTACCCTGCTGAATAAACAGTGACTCTGTACAGTTACACAGTGAGTGATCCTTACCCTGCTGAATAAACAGTGTCTCTGTACAGTTACACAGTGAGCGATCCTTACCCTGCTGAATAAACAGTGACTCTGTACAGTTACACAGTGAGCGATCCTTACCCTGCTGAATAAACAGTGTCTCTGTACAGTTACACAGTGAGTGATCCTTACCCTGCTGAATAAACAGTGACTCTGTACAGTTACACAGTGAGTGATCCTTACCCTGCTGAATAAACAGTGACTCTGTACAGTTACACAGTGAGTGATCCTTACCCTGCTGAATAAACAGTGACTCTGTACAGTTACACAGTGAGTGATCCTTACCCTGCTGAATAAACAGTGACTCTGTACAGTTACACAGTGAGTGATCCTTACCCTGCTGAATAAACAGTGACTCTGTACAGTTACACAGTGAGTGATCCTTACCCTGCTGAATAAACAGTGTCTCTGTACAGTTACACAGTGAGTGATCCTTACCCTGCTGGATAAACAGTGACTCTGTACAGTTACACAGTGAGTGATCCTTACCCTGCTGAATAAACAGTGACTCTGTACAGTTACACAGTGAGTGATAGCGATCCTTACCCTGCTGAATAAACAGTGACTCTGTACAGTTACACAGTGAGTGACCCTTACCCTGCTGAATAAACAGTGTCTCTGTACAGTTACACAGTGAGCGATCCTTACCCTGCTGAATAAACAGTGACTCTGTACAGTTACACAGTGAGTGATCCTTACCCTGCTGAATAAACAGTGTCTCTGTACAGTTACACAGTGAGTGATCCTTACCCTGAATAAACAGTAACTCTGTTCAGTTACACAGTGAGCGATCCTTACCCTGCTGAATAAACAGTGACTCTGTACAGTTACACAGTGAGCGATCCTTACCCTGCTGAATAAACAGTAACTCTGTTCAGTTACACAGTGAGCGATCCTTACCCTGCTGAATGAACAGTGACTCTGTACAGTTACACAGTGAGTGATCCTTACCCTGCTGAATAAACAGTGACTCTGTACAGTTACACAGTGAGTGATCCTTACCCTGAATAAACAGCGACTCTGTACAGTTACACAGTGAGTGATCCTTACCCTGCTGAATAAACAGTGACTCTGTACAGTTACACAGTGAGTGATCCTTACCCTGCTGAATAAACAGTGACTCTGTACAGTTACACAGTGAGTGATCCTTACCCTGCTGAATAAACAGTGACTCTGTACAGTTACACAGTGAGTGATCCTTACCCTGCTGAATAAACAGTGACTCTGTACAGTTACACAGTGAGTGATCCTTACCCTGCTGAATAAACAGTAACTCTGTACAGTTACACAGTGAGCGATCCTTACCCTGCTGAATAAACAGTGACTCTGTACAGTCACACAGTGAGCGATCCTTACCCTGCTGAATAAACAGTGACTCTGTACAGTCACACAGTGAGTGATCCTTACCCTGCTGAATAAACAGTGTCTCTGTACAGTTACACAGTGAGTGATCCTTACCCTGCTGAATAAACAGTGACACTGTACAGTTACACAGTGAGTGATAGCGATCCTTACCCTGCTGAATAAACAGTGACTCTGTCTCCGTCTCTCTCTCCCAATCCCTTTCTTCTTGTCCCTGTCTCCCTGTCCCTCTCTCCCTTTCTCTCTCTGTCCGTCTCTCCCTGTCTCTCTCTCTCTTTGTGTCTCTCTCCCTGTCTCTCTCTCCCTGTCTCTCCCTCCCTGTCCCTCTCCCTCTCTCCTTGTCCCTCTCCCTCTCCCTCTCTCCTTGTCCCTCTCTCTTTCCCTCTCTCCCTGTCCCTCTCTCCCTGTCCATCTCCTCCCTGTCCCTCTCTCCCTGTCCCTCTATCTCCCTGTCCCTCTCTCTCTTTCCCTCTCTCCCTGTCTCTCTCTCTCCCTCTCTCCCTGTCCCTCTATCTCCCTGTCCCTCTCTCTCCCTGTCCCTCTCTCTCTTCCCCTCTCTCCCTGTCCCTCTCTCTCTTTCCCTCTCTCCCTGTCCCTCTCTCTCCCTGTCCCTCTCTCCCTGTCTCTCTCTCCCTGTCCCTCTCTCCCTGTCCCTCTCTCCCTGTCCCTCTCTCCCTGTCCCTCTCTCCTTGTCCCTCTCTCTCCCTCTCTCTCCCTGTCCCTCTCTCCCTGTCCCTCTCTCCCTGTCCCTCTCTCTCCCCGTCCCTCTCTCCCTGTCCCTCTCTCCCTGTCCCTCTCTCTCCCCGTCCCTCTCTCCCTGTCCCTCTCTCCCTGTCCCTCCCTCCCTCAGTTCCCATGTCTCTTTCTGACTCCTTGTTGCTTTCCCCAGTTCTGTCTCCTTCCCCTGGTTGTGTGGAGGAAGTGTTCACCCTCGCTGCTTTTCCAGACTGGTCCTGCGCCGTTACCTGTGGCCAGGGGGGACGGGAGGATTAGAGCGAGGATTAGACAACATCTTAGAGCGGTTCGGAGTTCTGGAGGCAGGTCAGAGGAGGTGGAGAGGAGCTTAAAGTAAGGAAACTTAATCTGGCCGCATTAATCCCAGCGAACAGAGAATCACACTCAGTTTAACCATCTCCAGCCGTCCAAACCAAATTCTTCTCCTGTGTTTCCTTAACAGGCACTGACTCTCTCCCCAGGGGGGCGTACGGGTCCCCTCCAGGGGCACCCACTCTCCCCGGGGACCCCCCAACGGACACCGACTCTCCCCGGGGGCGTACGGGACCCCCCCTCCTCCCCACACGCACCCACTCTCCCCGGGGACCCCCCAACGGACACCGACTCTCCCCGGGGGCGTACGGGACCCCCCCTCCTCCCCACACGCACCCACTCTCCCCGGGGACCCCCTCAGGGGTACTAACTCTCCCCGGGGGTGTACGGGAACCCCCTACTCCCCACACGCACCCACTCTCCCCGGGGTCCCCCCAAACGGACACCGACTCTCCCCGGGGACGTACGGGACCCCCCCTCCTCCCCACACGCACCCACTCTCCCCGGGGACCCCCTCAGGGGTACTAACTCTCCCCAGGGGGGCGTACGGGACCCCCCCTCCTCCCCACACGCACCCACTCTCCCCGGGGTCCCCCAAACGGACACCGACTCTCCCCGGGGGCGTACGGGACCCCCCCTCCTCCCCACACGCACCCACTCTCCCCGGGGTCCCCCCAACGGGCACCGACTCTCCCCGGGGGCGTACGGGACCCCCCTCCTCCCCACATGCACCCACTCTCCCTGGAGTCCCTCCCCCACAGGCACCGACTCTCTCCAGGGGGTACGGGACCCCCCCCCCCCCAGGGGGACCGATACTCCCCAGGGAGTACGAGACCCCCCCCCACCACATGCACCCACTCTCCCCGGGGTCCCCCGACGGGCACTGATGCCCCCCCAAGGGGGTACAGGATACCCCCACTTGTATCCACTCTCCCCAGGGACCCCCCCCCACAGGCACCGACTCTCCCCAGGGGGGTTCGAGTCCGCCCCACGGACACTAACTCTCCCCGGGGACCCCCTCAGGGGTACTAACTCTCCCCGGGGCGTACAGGACTCTCCCTGGAGCACAGGCTCTCCCCCGGGGGTATGGGAATCCCTCACATGCGCCCACTCTGCCTGGGGTCCCCCACTCAGGTCCTGACTCTCCCCCGGGGGGTACGGGACTCCCCCAGGGGCACTGACTCTCCCCCGGGGGCTACGGGACTCCCCCAGGGGGCACTGACTCTCCCCCGGGGGGTACGGGACTCCCCCAGGGGCACTGACTCTCCCCCGGGGGGTACGGGACTCCCCCAGGGGCACTGACTCTCCCCCGGGGGCTACGGGACTCCCCCAGGGGGCACTGACTCTCCCCCGGGGGGTACGGGAATTAGTATTTCCTTTGAACACAGATTTAGCTGCTGTTTTGTGGGAGCCAGTTCTGTAAATAATCACACAGACACAGGGTTTTATCATTCCCCAAAGAGGGAGTTTTATTCAATTAACCAACCATCCAATAAATCCATTATCAGATTAGTCAGATATCTCCCTGAGAGAGAGGGGACTGAGAGACACCAGTCAGTGTACAGATATCTCCCTGAGAGAGAGAGAGAGGAGACTGAGAGACACCAGTCAGTGTACAGATATCTCCCTGAGAGAGAGAGAGGGGACTGAGAGACACCAGTCAGTGTACAGATATCCCCCTGAGAGAGAGAGAGGACTGAGAGACACCAGTCAGTGTACAGATATCCCCCTGAGAGAGAGGGGGGACTGAGAGACACCAGTCAGTGTACAGATATCTCCCAGAGAGAGAGAGAGGGGACTGAGAGACACCAGTCAGTGTACAGATATCTCCCTGAGAGAGAGGGGACTGAGAGACACCAGTCAGTGTACAGATATCTCCCTGAGAGAGAGAGGGGACTGAGAGACACCAGTCAGTGGACAGATATCTCCCCGAGAGAGAGAGAGAGAGGGGACTGAGAGACACCAGTCAGTGTACAGATATCTCCCTGAGAGAGAGAGAGGGGGGACTGAGAGACACCAGTCAGTGTACAGATATCTCCCTGAGAGAGAGAGAGGGGACTGAGAGACACCAGTCAGTGTACAGATATCTCCCTGAGAGAGAGAGTGGACTGAGAGACACCAGTCAGTGTACAGATATCTCCCCGAGAGAGAGAGGGGACTGAGAGACACCAGTCAGTGTACAGATATCTCCCTGAGAGAGAGAGAGGGGACTGAGAGACACCAGTCAGTGTACAGAGATCTCCCTGAGAGAGAGAGGACTGAGAGACACCAGTCAGTGTACAGATATCTCCCTGAGAGAGAGAGAGGGGACTGAGAGACACCAGTCAGTGTACAGATATCTCCCTGAGAGAGAGAGAGAGGGGGGTTTGAGAGACACCAGTCAGTGTACAGATATCTCCCTGAGAGAGAGAGGACTGAGAGACACCAGTCAGTGCACAGATATCTCCCTGAGAGAGAGAGAGGGGGGTTTGAGAGACACCAGTCAGTGTACAGATATCTCCCTGAGAGAGAGGGGACTGAGAGACACCAGTCAGTGTACAGATATCTCCCTGAGAGAGAGAGAGGGGACTGAGAGACACCAGTCAGTGTACAGATATCTCCCTGAGAGAGAGGGGGGACTGAGAGACACCAGTCAGTGTACAGATATCACCCTGAGAGAGAGAGAGGGGACTGAGAGACACCAGTCAGTGTACAGATATCTCCCTGAGAGAGAGAGAGGGGACTGAGAGACACCAGTCAGTGGACAGATATCTCCCTGAGAGAGAGAGAGAGGACTGAGAGACACCAGTCAGTGTACAGATATCTCCCTGAGAGAGAGAGGGGGGACTGAGAGACACCAGTCAGTGTACAGATATCCCCCTGAGAGAGAGAGAGGGGACTGAGAGACACCAGTCAGTGTACAGATATCTCCCTGAGAGAGAGAGGGGACTGAGAGACACCAGTCAGTGTGCAGATATCTCCCTGAGAGATAGAGGGGACTGAGAGACACCAGTCAGTGTGCAGATATCTCCCTGAGAGAGAGAGGGGACTGAGAGACACCAGTCAGTGTACAGATATCTCCCTGAGAGAGAGAGAGAGGGGACTGAGAGACATCAGTCAGTGTACAGATATCTCCCTGAGAGAGAGAGGGGACTGAGAGACACCAGTCAGTGTGCAGATATCTCCCTGAGAGAGAGAGGGGACTGAGAGACACCAGTCAGTGTACAGATATCTCCCTGAGAGAGAGAGGGGACTGAGAGACACCAGTCAGTGATCAGGAGCAGGAACCCTGGACGATATTCGAACGGTAAACTTGTAGTTAGCGAGACATCATGCGAACAAATTCTGTAGAAGGAAAAAGAACAGAAAACTGGTACAGCACGGGGTTAGATACAGAGTAAAGCTCCCTCTACACTGTCCCCATCAAACACTCCCAGGACAGGTACAGCACGGGGTTAGATACAGAGTAAAGCTCCCTCTACACTGTCCCCATCAAACACTCCCAGGACAGGTACAGCACGGGGTTAGATACAGAGTAAAGCTCCCTCTACACTGTCCCCCATCAAACACTCCCAGGACAGGTACAGCACGGGGTTAGATACAGAGTAAAGCTCCCTCTACACTGTCCCCATCAAACACTCCCAGGACAGGTGCAGCACGGGGTTAGCTACAGGGTAAAGCTCCCTCTACACTGTCCCCCATCAAACACTCCCAGGACAGGTACAGCACGGGGTTAGATACAGAGTAAAGCTCCCTCTACACTGTCCCCCATCAAATACTCCCAGGACAGGTACAGCACGGGGTTAGATACAGAGTAAAGCTCCCTCTACACTGTCCCCATCAAACACTCCCAGGACAGGGACAGTACGGGGTTAGATACAGAGTAAAGCTCCCTCTACACTGTCCCCCATCAAACACTCCCAGGACAGGTACAGCACGGGGTCAGATACAGAGTAAAGCTCCCTCTACACTGTCCCCCATCAAATACTCCCAGGACAGGTACAGCACGGGGTTAGATACAGAGTAAAGCTCCCTCTACACTGTCCCCATCAAACACTCCCAGGACAGGGACAGTACGGGGTTAGATACAGAGTAAAGCTCCCTCTACACTGTCCCCCATCAAACACTCCCAGGACAGGTACAGCACGGGGTTAGATACAGAGTAAAGCTCCCTCTACACTGTCCCCCATCAAGCACTCCCAGGACAGGGACAGCACGGGGTTAGATACAGAGTAAAGCTCCCTCTACACTGTCCCCATCAAACACTCCCAGGACAGGTACAGCACGGGGTTAGATACAGAGTAAAGCTCCCTCTACACTGTCCCCTTCAAACACTCCCAGGACAGGTACAGCACGGGGTTAGATACAGAGTAAAGCTCCCTCTACACTGTCCCCCATCAAACACTCCCAGGACAGGTACAGCACGGGGTTAGATACAGAGTAAAGCTCCCTCTACACTGTCCCCATCAAACACTCCCAGGACAGGTACAGCACGGGGTTAGATACAGAGTAAAGCTCCCTCTACACTGTCCCCATCAAACACTCCCAGGGCAGGTACAGCACGGGGTTAGATACAGAGTAAAGCTCCCTCTGCACTGTCCCCATCAAACACTCCCAGGACAGGTACAGCACGGGGTTAGATACAGAGTAAAGCTCCCTCTACACTGTCCCCCATCAAACACTCCCAGGACAGGTACAGCACGGGGTTAGATACAGAGTAAAGCTCCCTCTACACTGTCCCCATCAAACACTCCCAGGACAGGTACAGCACGGGGTTAGATACAGAGTAAAGCTCCCTCTACATTGTCCCCCATCAAACACTCCCAGGACAGGTACAGCACGGGGTTAGATACAGAGTAAAGCTCCCTCTGCACTGTCCCCATCAAACACTCCCAGGGCAGGTACAGCACGGGGTTAGATACAGAGTAAAGCTCCCTCTGCACTGTCCTCATCAAACACTCCCAGGACAGGTACAGCACGGGGTTAGATACAGAGTAAAGCTCCCTCTGCACTGTCCCCCATCAAACACTCCCAGGACAGGTACAGCACGGGGTTAGATACAGAGTAAAGCTCCCTCTACACTGTCCCCCATCAAACACTCCCAGGACAGGTACTGCACGGGATTAGATACAGAGTAAAGCTCCCTCTACACTGTCCCCCATCAAACACTCCCAGGACAGGTACAGCACGGGGTTAGATACAGAGTAAAGCTCCCTCTACACTGTCCCCACCAAACACTCCCAGGACAGGTACAGCACGGGGTTCGATACAGAGTAAAGCTCCCTCTACACTGTCCCCATCAAACACTCCCAGGACAGGTACAGCACGGGGTTAGATACAGAGTAAAGCTCCCTCTACACTGTCCCCATCAAACACTCCCAGGACAGGTACAGCACGGGGTTAGATACAGAGTAAAGCTCCCTCTACACTGTCCCCATCAAACACTCCCAGGACAGGTACAGCACGGGGTTATCAGAATTCACTCCGACCTTCAAAGTCCACCGTCCCGTCCCCGTTAACATCTGCCTCTTTGATAATATCCTCGATCTCTGCGGCCGACAGCTGTTCCCCCACCAATTTCTGCATTGCGTATCTGAGTTCGTTGATCGTGATTTCTCCGTCCCCATTGGTATCGAACTGTCCGAGAGAGAGAGACACAGGACAAAACCTCAGTGAGCGTACGTCCACCCCCACCCCACCCCCTCCCACACCCCCAGAGCAAAAGTGGCACGTCCGCTACGACTCTCACCAACTTTTACAGATGCCCCATAGAAAGCATTCTTTCTGGGTTGTATCACAGCTCGGTCTGGGGCTCCTGCTCTGCCCAAGACCGCAAGGAACTACAAAAGGGGTCGTGAATGTAGCCCAATCCATCACCAGCCTCCCATCCATTGACTCTGTCTACACTTCCCTCGGGGAAAAGCAGCCGGCATAATTAAGGACCCCCCCCCCACGCACCCCGGACATTCTCTCTTCCACCTTCTTCCGTCGGGGAAAAAGATACAAAAGTCTGAGGTCACGTACCGACCGACTCAAGAACAGCTTCTTCCCTGCTGCTTTTGAATGGACCGACCTCGCATTAAGTTGATCTTTCTCTACACCCCGAGCTGTGACTGTGACCCTACATTCTGCACCCTCTCCTTTCCTTCTCTATGAACGGTATGCTTTGTCTGTATAGCGCGCAAGAAACAATACTTTTCACTGTATCCCAGTACACGTGACAATAATGAATCAGATCAGAATGAGTGGAAGTGCAAAGTGTGCAGAGAACGCTGAAAGTCTGCAAAGGGATATCGATAGTCTGAGTGAGTGGGCGAGGGACTGGCAGATGGAGCACAATGTTGGTAGATGTGAGGTCGTCCATTTTGGCAGGAATAACCTCAAAATGGACTATTACATAGAACAGTAACAGCACAGAACAGGCCCTTCGGCCCACGATGTTGTGCCGAGCTTTATCTGAAACCAAGATCAAGCTATCCCACTCCCTATCATCCTGGTGTGCTCCATGTGCCTATCCAATAACCGCTTAAATGTTCCTAAAGTGTCTGACACCACTATCACTGCAGGCAGTCCATTCCACACCCCAACCACTCTCTGCGAAAAGAACCTACCTCTGATATCCTTCCTGTATCTCCCACCACGAACCCTATAGTTATGCCCCCTTGTAATAGCTCCATCCCACCCGAGGAAATAGTCTTTGAACGTTCACTCTATCTATCCCCTTCATCATTTTATAAACCTCTGTTAAGTCTCCCCTCAGCCTCCTCCGCTCCAGAGAGAACAGCCCCAGCTCCCTCAACCTTTCCTCATAAGACCTACCCTCCAAACCAGGCAGCATCCTGGTAAATCTCCTCTGCACTCTTTCCAGCGCTTCCACATCCTTCTTATAGTGAGGTGACCAGAACTGCACACAATATTCCAAATGTGGTCTCGCCAAGGTCCTGTACAGTTGCAGCATAACCCCACGGCTCTTAAACTCCAACCCCCTGTGAACAAAAGCTAACACACTATAGGCCTTCTTCACAGCTCTATCCACTTGAGTGGCAACCTTTAGAGATCTGTGGATATGGACCCCAAGATCTCTCTGTTCCTCCACAGTCTTCAGAACCCTACCTTTGACCCTGTAATCCACATTTAAATTAGTCCTACCAAAATGAATCACCTCACATTTATCAGGGTTAAACTCCATTTGCCATTTTTCAGCCCAGCTCTGCATCCTATCTATGTCTCTTTGCAGCCTACAACAGCCCTCCACCTCATCCACCACTCCACCAATCTTGGTGTCATCAGCAAATTTACTGATCCACCCTTCAGCCCCCTCCTCTAAGTCATGAATAAAAATCACAAAGAGCAGAGGACCAAGCACTGATCCCTGCGGCACTCCGCTGGCAACCTGCCTCCAGTCCGAAAATTTTCCATCCACCACCACCCTCTGTCTTCGATCAGTACTGTGTACAGTTTTGGTCTCCTTACTTGAGAAAGGATATACTGGCACTGGAGGGGGTGCAGAGGAGATGCACTCGGTTGATTCTGGAGTTGAGAGTCATAGAGGTTTACAGCATGGAAACAGGTCCTTCGGCCCAACTTTCCCATGCTACCCCTTTTTCTTTAACCCCCCTAAGCTCGTGGCAGATGGAGTTCAACCCAGATAAGTGTGTGGTGGTTCATTTTGGCAGGTCGAATAGGATGGAAGAATATAATATTGAGGGTAAGACGCTTGGCAGTGTGGAAGAACAGAAGGATCTTGCGATCCGGGTTCATAGGACGCTCAAAGCAGGGGTGGAGGCTGTGGTTAAGAAGCCGTATGGAATACTGGCCTTCATCAGTAGAGGAATTGAGTTTGGAAATCGGGAGATAATGCAGCAGCTGTATAGGACCCTGGTCAGACCCCACCTGGAGTACTGTGCCCAGTTCTGGTCGCCTCATTACAGAAAGGATGTGGAAGCCATAGAAAGGGTGCAGAGGAGATTTACAAGGATGTTGCCTGGATTAGGTGGCATGCCTTATGAGGATAGGCTGAGGGAGCTGGGTCTTTCCTCCTTGGAGAGGCGAAGGATGAGAGGTGACCTGATAGAGGTGTATAAGATGTTGAGGGGTATTGATAGAGTGGATTCTCAGAGGCTTTTACCCAGGGCTGAAATGGTTGTCACGAGAGGTCACAGGTTGAGGATGCTGGGGAGTAGGTACAGAGGAGATGTTAGGGGTAAGTTTTTCACTCAGAGGGTGGTGGGTGTGTGGAATGGGCTGCCGGTAGTGGAAGCGGATTCGATTGAGTCTTTTAAGAGACTTTTGGATAGGTTCCTGGAGGTTAGTAAGATAGAGGGTTATAGATAAGCCTAGTAGGTAGGGACATGTTCGACACAACTTGTGGGCTGAAGGGCCTGTTTGTGCTGTAGCTTTCCTATGTTCCAGTCCCAATTGCCTGCGTTTGGCCCATATCCCTCTATACCATCGTACCCATGTAACTATCTAAATGCTTTTTAAAAGACAAACTTGTACCCGCCTCTACTACTGCCTCTCGTTCCAGACACTCACCACCCTCTGTGTGAAAAAATTGCCCCTCTGGACACTTCTGTATCTCTCCCCTCTCACCTTAAACCTATGCCCTCTAGTTTTAGACTCCCCTACCTTTGGGAAAAGATGTTGACTATCTAGCTGATCTGTGCCCCTCATTATTTTATAGACCTCTATCAGATCACCCCTCAGCCTCCTACACTCCAGAGAAAAAAGTCCCAGTCTATCCAGCCTCTCCTTATAACTCAAACCATCAACACCCGGTAGCATCCTAGTAAATCTTTTCCGCACTCTTTCTAGTTTAATAATATCCTTTCTGTAATCGGGTGACCAGAACTGTACACAGTATTCCAAGTGTGGCCTTACCAATGTCTTGTACAACTTCAACAAGACGTCCCATAGAACCATAGAAAATTACAGCTCAGAAACAGGCCTTTTGGCCCTTCTTGTCTGTGCCGAACCATTTTTTGCCTAGTCCCACTGACCTGCACTTGGACCATATCCCTCCACACCCCTCTCATCCATCAACCCCTCCAAGTTTTTCTTAAATGTTAAAAGTGACCCCGCATTTACCACTTTATCCGGCAGCTCATTCCACACTCCCACCACTCTCTGCGTGAAGAAGCCCCCCCTAATATTCCCTTTAAACTTTTCTCCTTTCACCCTTAACCCAAGCCCTCTGGTTTTTTTCTCCCCGAGCCTCAGCGGAAAAAGCCTGCTTGCATTCACTCTATCTATACCCATCAAAATCTTATACACCTCTATCAAATCTCCCCTCAATCTTCTACGCTCCAGGGAATAAAGTCCCAACCTATTCAATCTCTCTCTGTAACTCAGCTTCTCAAGTCCCGGCAACATCCTTGTGAACCTTCTCTGCACTCTTTCAACCTTATTTACATCCTTCCCGTAACTAGGTGACCAAAACTGTACACAATACTCCAAATTCGGCCTCACCAATGCCTTATATAACCTTACCATAACACTCCAACTTTTATACTCGATACTCCGATTTATAAAGGCCAATGTACCAAAGGCACTCTTTACGACCCTATCCACCTGTGACGTCACTTTTAGGGAATTCTGTACCTGTATTCCCAGATCCCTCTGTTCAACTGCACTCTTCAGAGTCCTACCATTTACCCTGTACGTTCTTCTTTGATTTGTCTTTCCAAAGTGCAATATCTCACACTTGTCTGCGTTAAATTCCATTTGCCATTTTTCAGCCCATTTTTCTAGTTGGTCCAAATCCCTCTGCCAGCTTTGAAAACCTTCCTCACTGTCCACTACACCTCCAATCTTTGTATCATCAGCAAACTTGCTGATCCAATTGACCACATTATCATCCAGATCATTGATATAGATGACAAACAACAATGGACCCAACACCGATCCCTGCGGCACACCACTAGTCACAGGCCTCCACTCAGAGAAGCAATCCTCCACAACCGCTCTCTGGCTTCTTCCATTGAGCCAGTGTCTTATCCAATTTACTACCTCCCCATGTATACCCAGCGGCTGAACCTTCCGATGAAACCAAGCATGCCGAATGCCTTCTTCACCACTCTGTCCACCTGTGACTCCACTTTCAAGGAGCTATGAACCTGTACCCCGAGATCTCTTTGTTGGCTTATGAGCAGAGACTGAGTAGACTGGGGCTATACTCATTGGAATTCAGAAGAATGAGGGGGGGATCTTATAGAAACATATAAGATTATGAAGGGAATAGATAAGATAGAAGCAGGGAGGTTGTTTCCACTGGCGGGTGAAACTAGAACTCGGGGGCATGGCCTCAAAATAAGAGGAAGCAGATTTAGGACTGAGTTGAGGAAGAACCGTTGAGGAGATGTATAGAACGTTGGTTCGGCCGCATTTGGAATACTGCGTCCAGTTCTGGTCGCCGCACTACCAGAAGGACGTGGAGGCTTTGGAGAGAGTGCAGAGAAGGTTTACCAGGATGTTGCCTGGTATGGAGGGTCTTAGCTATGAGGAGAGATTGGGTAAACTGGGGTTGTTCTCCCTGGAAAGACGGAGGATGAGGGGTGACCTAATAGAGGTGTACAAAATTATGAAAGGCATAGATAGGGTGAACGGTGGGAAGCTTTTCCCCAGGTCGGTGGTGACGTTCACGAGGGGTCATAGGTTCGAGGTGAAGGGGGGGGGAGGTTTAACACGGGTATCAGAAGGACATATTTTACACAGAGGGTGGTGGGGGCCTGGAATGCGCTGCCGGGCAAGGTGGTGGAGGCGGACACACTGGGAACGTTTAAGACTTATCTAGATAGCCACATGAACGGAGTGGGAATGGAGGGATACAAAAGAATGGTCTAGTTTGGACCAGGGCGGGCTTGGAGGGCCGAAGGGTCTGTTCCTGTGCTGTTTTGTTCTTTGTCTTTGAACTTCTTCACACAAAGGGGTTGTGAATCTGTGGAAGTCCCTGCCCAGTTGAGGCTACCTCGTTGAATGTTTTTAAGGCAAGGATAGATAGATTTTTGAACAGTGAAGGAATTAAGGTGAGCGGGCGGGTAAGTGGAGCTGAGTCCACGGAAAGATCAGCCATGATCTTATTGAATGGCGGAGCAGGCTCGAGGGGCCAGACGGCCTACTCCTGCTCCGAGTTCTTAGGTTCTCCCCCCATCGCTACCTCTACCACCCCCTCCTCCTCTCCCCTCCCAAGCGGGTATCATGTACAGACGGTACCTCTCGAAATGCGTCGCGTAATTCCGTCATCCCGATCATCCCCGCCGTCTCCTCCAGTAACTTTGGTGCCATTAGATCCACAAAGTCATCGAAGTCCACCCTTCCGCCAACTGGAAGAGAGCGGGAGATACTTTCACTCAGCAAAAGGCATTCGGAAACAGTCAGAGAGAGCCAAAGACAAGGGTTTCACCCCCCCCCCCCGCGGGGGAGAGGACCTTCAGCCCATCCAGCCTGTGCTGGCCACCCAACGCCTATCCATTCCGTGCTAATCCTCCCAACACTCCGCCTTGTGCGGACTCCGCACGGTCTCCCCGTGTCTGCGTGGGTTTCCTCCCACACTCCAAAGATGTGTAGGTTAGGTGGACTGGCCATCCATGTGCTGCTCTGTCTCTCTCTCTCTCTCATTCTGTCTCTCTCTCTCTCTTTCTGTCTCTCTCTCTCTCTCTCTCTGTCTCTCTCTCTGTCTCTCTCTGTCTCTCTCTCTCTCTGTCTCTCTCTCTGTCTCTCTCTCTCTGTCTCTCTCTCCCTCTGTCTCTCTCTCTGTCTCTCTCTGTCTCTCTCTCTCTCTGTCTCTCTCTCTCTGTCTCTCTCTCAGTCTCTCTCTCTCTGTCTCTCTCTCTCTGTCTCTCTCTCTCTCTCATGTCTGTCTTTCTCTCTGTCTCTTTCTCTCTGTCTCTCTCTCTCTCTGTCTCTCTCTCTCTGTCTCTCTCTGTCTCTCTCTCTGTCTCTCTCTCTCGCTCTCTCTCTGTCTCTCTCTGTCTCTCTCTCTCTGTCTCTCTCTCCCTCTGTCTCTCTCTCTGTCTCTCTCTGTCTCTCTCTCTCTCTGTCTCTCTCTCAGTCTCTCTCTCTCTGTCTCTCTCTCTCTGTCTCTCTCTCTCTCTCATGTCTGTCTTTCTCTCTGTCTCTTTCTCTCTGTCTCTCTCTCTGTCTCTCTCTCTCTGTCTCTCTCTCTGTCTCTCTCTGTCTCTCTCTCTCTGTCTCTCTCTCTGTCTCTCTCTCTCTCAATCTCTATCTCAGTCTTTATCTCTCCGTCTCCCTCTCCCTCTCTCTCTGGGCGGCACGGTGGCACAGTGGTTAGCACTGCTGCCTCACAGCGCCAGGGACCCGGGTTCGATTCCCGGCTCGGGTCACTGTCTGTGTGGAGTCTGCACCTTCTCCCCGTGTCTGCGTGGGTTTCCTCCGGGTGCTCCGGTTTCCTCCCACAGTCCGAGAGACGTGCTGGTTAGGGTGGGGATTGGCCGTGCTAAATTCTCCCTCAGTGTGACCCGAACAGGAGTGTGGCGACTGGGGGACTTTCACACTAACTTCATTGCGGTGTTAACGTAAGCCTTACTTGTGACACTAATAAATAAACTTAAACTTGAAAACCTTGTACCCCTGCGGCGTTTCAGAGTGCTCATCCAAACACTTCTGAATAGTTGTGAGAGTTCCGGCCTCTCCCACTGTTTCGGGCAGCGAGTTCCCAGCACCCTCTGGAAGAAAAGCGTCCCCCTCGAATCCCCCTCCACATCTCCCGCCCTCTGACCTTTAATCTCTGCCCCCCCCCGCCGGTGAGTGACCTCCCTGCGAAAGGCGAACAGCTGCTCCTTATCCCGCCTGTCCACGTCCCTCACGATCCTGTCCACCTCGATCAGGTCGCCCCCTCAGTCTTCCCTGCTCCAACTAAAACAACCCCAAGCCTTACCCAACCTCTCTTAACTGTTCCACCTCTGGTGGATCTCCTCTGCACCTCCTCCAGTGCATCCACGTCCTCCCCAGAGTGTGGCGACCAGACCTGCGCACAGTACTCCAGCTGTGGCCTAACCAGTGTTTTTGTACAGCTCCATCGTAACCCTTCCCGTTCTAATATTCAGCGCCCTGGGCTAAAAGAGGCAGGTGACCCCACGCTGCCATCTTATCCACATCATCGACCCATCCTGCTAACTTTCCGGGACCTACGGACAAACATGGTCCCTCTGGTCCTCTGTCCTAGCAGCCTAAGGTTCATTATGTATTCCCTCGCCTCGTCAGTCTTGCCAAAACTGCGTCACCTCGGGCTTTTCAGGGTTAAGTCCCATCGACTGCCGTTCTGCCCATCTAACCAGCCCTGTCCATATCGACTGTCAGAGATAGAGGGGGGAGAGAGAGGGATGGGCATCCCGATTCTCGTACCACTCCTAGACCCCTGGCATTAGTCGGTGCCCGTCGGGGGGGGGATCCATATCCCCCCCCGGGGAGAGTCAGTGCCCATGGGGGGATCCCAAACCCTCCTGGGGAGAGTCGTTGCCCATGCGGGGGGTACCCGTACCTCCCGGGGAGAGTCAGTATCCCGTGGGGGGCTCCCGCATCCTCCCAGGGAGAGTTGGTGCCCGTGGGAGGGGGTCTCATGCTACCCCCCCGGGGGGATCCCAAACCCTCCTGGGGAGAGTCGTTGTCCGTGAAGGGGGGAACCCGTACCTCCCGGGGAGAGTCAGTATCCCGTGGGGGAATCCCGAACCCTCCTGGGGAGAGTCGTTGCCCGTGAAGGGGGGACCCGTACCTCCCGGGGAGAGTCAGTATCCCGTGGGGGAATCCCGAACCCTCCTGGGGAGAATCGTTGCCCGTGAGGGGGGTACCCGTACCTCCCGGGGAGAGACAGTATCCCGTGGGGGAATTCCGTACCCTCCTGGGGAGAGTCGTTGCCCGTCGGGGGGACTTGTAACCCCCCGGGTGATTTGGTGCCCGTGAAGGGAACCTGAACCCCTCCCGGGGAGAGTCATAGAGGTTTACAGCATGGAAACAGGCCCTTCGGCCCCAACTTGTCCATGCCGCCCCTTTTTTTTTAACCCCTAAGCTAATCCCAA
>NW_027593059.1:0-10000 GCF_964213995.1 Mustelus asterias
GGGAACTCATTAACCAGTTTCGTGGGAACTCATTAACCAGTTTCGTGGGAACTCATTAACCAGTTTCGGGAAAACTTCCACCAAAGGCGGGGAAAACATGAACCGACGGCGGGGAAGCCATTGTCCAACAGACGGGAGCACGTTAAGCAGCTGCCCTTAGTATCAGGAGCAGCGGGGATCAGATGAAGCAACAGCCGTGAAAAGAACAGCCAACCGCGGGGGAACTCATTAACCAGTTTCGTGGGAACTCATTAACCAGTTTCGGGGGAACTCATTAACCAGTTTCGGGAAAACTTCAACCAGAGGCGGGGAAAGCATCAACCAACGGCGGGGAAGCCTTTGTCCAACAGGGGGGAGCACATTAAGCAGCTGCCCTTAGTATCAGGAGCAGCGGGGTACAAATGAACCAGCAGCGGGAAAACAGCTTCGTGGGAACTCATTAACCAGTTTCGTGGGAACTCATTAACCAGTTTCGTGGGAACTCATTAACCAGTTTCGGGAAAACATCAACCAGAGGCGGGGAAAACATGCACCAACGGCGGGGAAGCCATTGTCCAACAGGGGGGAGTACATTAAGCAGCTGCCCTTAGTATCAGGAGCAGCGGGGTACAAATGAACCAGCAGCGGGGAAAACAACTTCGTGGGAACTCATTAACCAGGTTCGTGGGAACTCATTAACCAGTTTCGGGAAAACGTCCACCAAAGGCGGGGAAAGCATCAACCAACGGCGGCGAAGCCATTGTCCAACAGTGGGGAGCACATTAAGCAGCTGCCCTTAGTATCAGGAGCAGCGGGGATCAGATTAAGCAACAGCCGGGAAAAGATCAGCCAACCGCGGGGAACTCATTAACCAGTTTCGTGGGAACTCATTAACCAGTTTCGTGGGAACTCATTAACCAGTTTCGGGAAAACTTCCACCAAAGGCGGGGAAAACATCAACCAACGGCGGGGAAGCCATTGTCCTACAGTGGGGAGCCACATTAAGCAGCTGCCCTTAGTATCAGGAGCAGCGGGGATCAGATTAAGCAACAGCCGGGAAAAGATCAGCCAACCGCGGGGGAACTCATTAACCAGTTTCGTGGGAACTCATTAACCAGTTTCGGGAAAACTTCCACCAAAGGCGGGGAAAGCATCAACCAACGGCGGGGAAGCCTTTGTCCAACAGTGGGGAGCACATTAAGCAGCTGCCCTTAGTATCAGGAGCATCGGTGCACAACTGAACCAGCAGCGGGGAAAACAGGTTCGTGGGAACTCATTAACCAGTTTCGTGGGAACTCATTAACCAGTTTCGGGAAAACATCAACCAGAGGCGGGGAAAACATGCACCAACGGCGGGGAAGCCATTGTCCAACAGGGGGGAGTACATTAAGCAGCTGCCCTTAGTATCAGGAGCAGCGGGGTACAAATGAACAAGCAGCGGGAAAACAACTCCGTGGGAACTCATTAACCAGTTTCCTGGGAACTCATTAACCAGTTTCGGGAAACCTTCCACCAAAGGCGGGGAAAACATGAACCGACGGCGGGGAAGCCATTGTCCAACAGACGGGAGCACATTAAGCAGCTGCCCTTAGTATCAGGAGCAGCGGGGATCAGATTAAGCAACAGCCGGGAAAAGATCAGGAAACCGCGGGGGAACTCATTAACCAGTTTCGTGGGAACTCATTAACCAGTTTCGGGAAACCTTCCACCAAAGGCGGGGAAAACATGCACCAACGGCGGGGAAGCCATTGTCCAACAGGGGGAGACATTAAGCAGCTGCCCTTAGTATCAGGAGCAGCGGGGTACAAATGAACCAGCAGCGGGGAAAACAACTCCGTGGGAACTCATTAACCAGTTTCGTGGGAACTCATTAACCAGTTTCGGGAAACCTTCCACCAAAGGCGGGGAAAACATGCACCAACGGCGGGGAAGCCATTGTCCAACAGGGGGGAGTACATTAAGCAGCTGCCCTTAGTATCAGGAGCAGCGGGGTACAAATGAACAAGCAGCGGGGAAAACAACTCCGTGGGAACTCATTAACCAGTTTCCTGGGAACTCATTAACCAGTTTCGGGAAACCTTCCACCAAAGGCGGGGAAAACATGCACCAACGGCGGGGAAGCCATTGTCCAACAGGGGGGAGCACATTAAGCAGCTGCCCTTAGTATCAGGAGCAGCGGGGATCAGATTTAGCAGCAGCCGGGAAAAGATCAGGAAACCGCGGGGGAACTCATTAACCAGTTTCGTGGGAACTCATTAACCAGTTTCGTGGGAACTCATTAACCAGTTTCGGGAAATCCTCCACCAAAGGCGGGGAAAGCATCGACCAACGGCGGGGAAGCCTTTGTCCAGCAGTGGGGAGCACATTAAGGAGCTGCCCTTAGTATCAGGAGCAGCGGGGTACAAATGAACAAGCAGCGGGGAAAACAACTCCGTGGGAACTCATTAACCAGTTTCGTGGGAACTCATTAACCAGTTTCGGGAAAACGTCCACCAAAGGCGGGGAAAACATCAACCAGCGGCGGGGAAGCCATTGTCCAACAGGGGGGAGCACATTAAGCAGCTGCCCTTAGTATCAGGAGCAGCGGGGTACAAATGAACCAGCAGCGGGGAAAACAACTTCGTGGGAACTCATTAACCAGTTTCGGGGGAACTCATTAACCAGTTTCGGGAAAACGTCCACCAAAGGCGGGGAAAACATCAACCAACGGCGGGGAAGCCATTGTCCAACAGGGGGGAGCACATTAAGCAGCTGCCCTTAGTATCAGGAGCAGCGGGGATCAGATTAAGCAACAGCCGGGAAAAGATCAACCAACCGCGGGGGAACTCATTAACCAGTTCCGTGGGAACTCATTAACCAGTTTCGTGGGAACTCATTAACCAGTTTCGGGAAAACGTCCACCAAAGGCGGGGAAAACATCAACCAACGGCGGGGAAGCCATTGTCCAACAGTGGGGAGCACATTAAGCAGCTGCCCTTAGTGTCAGGAGCAGCGGGGATCAGATTAAGCAACAGCCGGGAAAAGATCAGGAAACCGCGGGGAACTCATTAACCAGTTTCGTGGGAACTCATTAACCAGTTTCGGGAAAACCTCCACCAAAGGCGGGGAAAGCATGAACCAACGGCCGGGAAGCCCTTGTCCAACAGTGGGGAGCACATTAAGTAGCTGCGCTTAGTATCAGGAGCAGCGGGGATCAGATTAAGTAACAGCCGGGAAAAGATCAGCCAACCGCGGGGGAACTCATTAACCAGTTTCGTGGGAACTCATTAACCAGTTTCGGGAATACTTCCACCAAAGGCGGGGAAAACATGAACCAACGGCGGGGAAGCCATTGTCCAACAGTGGGGAGCACATTAAGCAGCTGCCCTTAGTATCAGGAGCAGCGGGGTAACAATGAACCAGCAGCGGGGAAAACAGCTTCGTGGGAACTCATTAACCAGTTTCGTGGGAACTCATTAACCAGTTTCGTGGGAACTCATTAACCAGTTTCGGGAAAACATCCACCAAAGGCGGGGAAAGCATCAACCAACGGCGGGGAAGCCATTGTCCAGCGGTGGGGAGCACATTAAGCAGCTGCCCTTAGTATCAGGAGCAGCGGGGTACAAATGAACAAGCAGCGGGGAAAACAACTCCGTGGGAACTCATTAACCAGTTTCGTGGGAACTCATTAACCAGTTTCGGGAAACCTTCCACCAAAGGCGGGGAAAACATGCACCAACGGCGGGGAAGCCATTGTCCAACAGGGGGGAGTACATTAAGCAGCTGCCCTTAGTATCAGGAGCAGCGGGGTACAAATGAACCAGCAGCGGGGAAAACAACTCCGTGGGAACTCATTAACCAGTTTCGTGGGAACTCATTAACCAGTTTCGGGAAACCTTCCACCAAAGGCGGGGAAAACATGCACCAACGGCGGGGAAGCCATTGTCCAACAGGGGGGAGTACATTAAGCAGCTGCCCTTAGTATCAGGAGCAGCGGGGTACAAATGAACAAGCAGCGGGGAAAACAACTCCGTGGGAACTCATTAACCAGTTTCGTGGGAACTCATTAACCAGTTTCGGGAAACCTTCCACCAAAGGCGGGAAAACATGCACCAACGGCGGGGAAGCCATTGTCCAACAGACGGGAGCACATTAAGCAGCTGCCCTTAGTATCAGGAGCAGCGGGGATCAGATTAAGCAACAGCCGGGAAAAGATCAGCCAACCGCGGGGGAACTCATTAAACCAGTTTCGTGGGAACTCATTAACCAGTTTCGGGAAAACTTCCACCAAAGGCGGGAAAACATGCACCAACGGCGGGGAAGCCATTGTCCAACAGGGGGGAGCACATTAAGCAGCTGCCCTTAGTATCAGGAGCAGCGGGGTACAAATGAACAAGCAGCGGGGAAAACAACTCCGTGGGAACTCATTAACCAGTTTCGTGGGAACTCATTAAACCAGTTTCGGGAAACCTTCCACCAAAGGCGGGGAAAACATGCACCAACGGCGGGGAAGCCATTGTCCAACAGGGGGGAGTACATTAAGCAGCTGCCCTTAGTATCAGGAGCAGCGGGGTACAAATGAACAAGCAGCGGGGAAAACAACTCCGTGGGAACTCATTAACCAGTTTCGTGGGAACTCATTAACCAGTTTCGGGAAACCTTCCACCAAAGGCGGGGAAAACATGCACCAACGGCGGGGAAGCCATTGTCCAACAGGGGGGAGTACATTAAGCAGCTGCCCTTAGTATCAGGAGCAGCGGGGTACAAATGAACAAGCAGCGGGGAAAACAACTCCGTGGGAACTCATTAACCAGTTTCGTGGGAACTCATTAACCAGTTTCGGGAAACCTTCCACCAAAGGCGGGGAAAACATGCACCAACGGCGGGGAAGCCATTGTCCAACAGGGGGGAGCACATAAGCAGCTGCCCTTAGTATCAGGAGCAGCGGGGATCAGATTTAGCAGCAGCCGGGAAAAGATCAGGAAACCGCGGGGGAACTCATTAACCAGTTTCGTGGGAACTCATTAACCAGTTTCGTGGGAACTCATTAACCAGTTTCGGGAAAACGTCCAGCAAAGGCGGGGAAAACATGAACCAGCGGCGGGGAAGGCATTGTCCAACAGGGGGAAGTACATTAAGCAGCTGCCCTTAGTATCAGGAGCAGCGGGGATCAGATTAAGCAACAGCCGGGAAAAGATCAACCAACCGCGGGGGAACTCATTAACCAGTTTCGTGGGAACTCATTAACCTGTCGGGAAAACGTCCACCAAAGGCGGGGAAAGCATCAACCAACGGCGGGGAAGCCATTGTCCAACAGTGGGGAGCACATTAAGCAGCTGCCCTTAGTATCAGGAGCAGCGGTGCACAAATGAACCAGCAGCGGGGAAAACAGCTTCGTGGGAACTCATTAACCAGTTTCGGGGGAACTCATTAACCAGTTTCGGGAAATCTTCCACCAGAGGCGGGAAAGCATCAACCAACGCGGGGAAGCCTTTGTCCAACAGGGGGGAGCACATTAAGCAGCTGCCCTTAGTCTCAGGAGCAGCGGGGAACAGATTAAGCAACAGCCGGGAAAAGATCAGCCAACCGCGGGGGAACTCATTAACCAGTTTCGTGGGAACTCATTAACCAGTTTCGTGGGAACTCATTAACCAGTTTCGGGAAAACGTCCACCAAAGGCGGGGAAAGCATCAGCCAACGGCGGGGAAGCCATTGTCCAACAGTGGGGAGCACATTAAGCAGCTGCCCTTAGTATCAGGAGCAGCGGGGATCAGATTAAGCAACAGCCGGGAAAAGATCAACCAACCGCGGGGGAACTCATTAACCAGTTTCGTGGGAACTCATTAACCAGTTTCGGGGGAACTCATTAACCAGTTTCGGGAAAACTTCCACCAAAGGCGGGGAAAACCATCAACCAGCGGCGGGGAAGCCATTGTCCAACAGGCGGGAGCACATTAAGCAGCTGCCCTTAGTATCAGGAGCGGCGGGGTACAAATGAACCAGCAGCGGGGAAAACAGCTTCGTGGGAACTCATTACCAGTTTCGTGGGAACTCATTAACCAGTTTCGTGGGAACTCATTAACCAGTTTCGGGAAAACTTCCACCCAAAGGCGGGGAAAGCATCAACCAACGACGGGGAAGCCATTGTCCAACAGGGGGAGCACATTAAGCAGCTGCCCTTAGTATCAGGAGCAGCGGGGAACAGATTAAGCAACAGCCGGGAAAAGATCAACCAACCGCGGGGGAACTCATTAACCAGTTTCCTGGGAACTCATTAACCAGTTTCGGGAAAACTTCCACCAAAGGCGGGGAAAGCATCAACCAGCGGCGGGGAAGCCATTGTCCTACAGTGGGGAGCACATTAAGCAGCTGCCCTTAGTATCAGGAGCCGCGGGGATCAGATTAAGCAACAGCCGGGAAAAGATCAGCCAACCGCGGGGGAACTCATTAACCAGTTTCGTGGGAACTCATTAACCAGTTTCTGGGGAACTCATTAACCAGTTTCGGGAAATCCTCCACCAAAGGCGGGGAAAGCATCGACCAACGGCGGGAAGCCTTTGTCCAACAGTGGGGAGCACATTAAGCAGCTGCCCTTAGTCTCAGGAGCAGCGGGGTACAAATGAACCAGCAGCGGGGAAAACAACTTCGTGGGAACTCATTAACCAGTTTCGTGGGAACTCATTAACCAGTTTCGGGAAAACATCCACCAGGGGCGGGGAAAGCATCAACCAACGGCGGGGAAGCCATTGTCCAACAGGGGGCAGTACAATAAGCAGCTGCCCTAAGTATCAGGAGCAGCGGGGATCAGATTAAGCAACAGCCGGGAAAAGATCAACCAACCGCGGGGGAACTCATTAACCAGTTTCGTGGGAACTCATTAACCAGTTTCGGGGGAACTCATTAACCAGTTTCGGGAAACCTTCCACCAAAGGCGGGGAAAACATCAACCAGCGGCGGGAAGCCATTGTCCAACAGGCGGGAGCACATTAAGCAGCTGCCCTTAGTATCAGGAGCAGCGGGGTACAAATGAACCAGCAGCGGGGAAAACAGCTTCGTGGGAACTCATTAACCAGTTTCGGGGGAACTCATTAACCAGTTTCGGGAAAACATCCACCAGAAGCGGGGAAAGCATCAACCAACGGCGGGGAAGCCTTCGTCCAACAGGGGGGGAGCACATTAAGCAGCTGCCCTTAGTATCAGGAGCAGCGGGGTGCAAATGAACCAGCAGCGGGGAAAACAACTTCGTGGGAACTCATTAACCAGTTTCGTGGGAACTCATTAACCAGTTTCGGGAAAACATCCACCAGAGGCGGGTAAAGCATCAACCAACGGCGGGGAAGCCATTGTCCAACAGGGGGCAGTACATTAAGCAGCTGCCCTTAGTATCAGGAGCTGCGGGGATCAGACTAAGCAACAGCCGGGAAAACATTAACCAACTTCGGGGGAACTCATTAACCAATTATTTGATGACCGGTAGGCGGCGCTCTATCGGCTTCGGCGACCGGCGGGTGGCGGTTCGGGGTCGTGGCGACCCGGGGCGAGGCGGCCCGGCCGTTGAAATCGCGAAAAAACGCGTTTTTAAAAAGAACCGTCGGTCCCCATCGGGATGGATTTGACCCCCTCATGCCGCCGTCGGGACCTCTTCGGCGGCATGACTACCGGAGGTGTTCCCGCCGAGGTGGACACTTGCATTTTCTGGCACGGGGGGTTGGCGGGGTACCTGCAGAATAGCAGGAAGGCGATGGCAATGACATGTGGCAACTCATTAACCAGTTTTGACTTTGCTGCATTGAAGGCGGAAAATCGAAACAGGGCCCCGCTCGAGCCCCCAGGTCTGCCGGGACCGCACCGGGCCGCCGCCCCGACGGCCGTTCGGCCAGAATGGGCTAGTATTTCTCCGGATTTTTGGCCGTTTTTCCGACTTTTTCGGACGTCGGAAAAGCGGCGGCCTGGCCACCGGCCGCGGCCGGGGGTGCCTTCCCCTCGAGCGAGGGCCCGGAATTCACCCGTTTGCAGCCCCGGAGGAGCTCCGCCGGCGGCCGGAATGGTTGAGACCATCGGCCGCGCTGAACGGAGCTCGGGTAACTCATTAACCAAACTGGACTTGGCCCCTGGCGCAGGAGGGGGGGTCCAGGTGAGGGCTGGCAGGCCGTGGCCACCCGGCAGCAGTGATGCACCCGCGATGGCGGTAGTCCTTCCGATTCGGAGGCTCCCTGGCCCCGCAGAGCAAAAATGGGAGCCGCACGGAGCTCTATGAAGTCAGATCCGGTCGGTGGTGGCGGGGCAGGGTGCACGGTTTCCCGCAGAGCTCGGCGGATCCGTCCCGCCGAGGTGGCCACTCGCATTTTCTGGCAGGGGAGTCCCGAGGCTGGTTAACCAGTTACCCCCGGAAGTGGGGATGGAGTTGAGATTGAACCGTTTTGCGGGGCCTCCGGGCCCCTTCCCCGGTAGGACTACCGGGGCACACCCCGCCGAGGTGGCCACTTGCATTTTCTGGCACGGGGGGTTGGCGGGGTACCTGCAGAATAGCAGGAAGGCGATGGCAATGACATGTGGCAACTCATTAACCAGTTTTGACTTTGCTGCATTGAAGGCGGAAAATCGAAACAGGGCCCCGCTCGAGCCCCCAGGTCTGCCGGGACCGCACCGGGCCGCCGCCCCGACGGCCGTTCGGCCAGAATGGGCTAGTATTTCTCCGGATTTTTGGCCGTTTTTCCGACTTTTTCGGCCGTCGGAAAAGCGGCGGCCTGGGCACCGGCCGCGGCCGGGGGTGCCTTCCCCTCGAGCGAGGGCCCGGACCTCACCCGGTTGCAGCCCCGGGTGGGGCTCCGCCGGCGGCCGGAATGGTTGAGACCATCGGCCGCGCTGAACGGAGGTCTGGTAAATCATTAACCAAACTGGACTTAGTCTCTGGCAAGAGAGATGGTCCAGCCGACGGGCACGACCGAGGGCCCGGACCTCACCCGGCTGCAGCCCCGGGTGGGGCTCCGCCGGCGGCCGGAATGGTTGAGACCATCGGCCGCGCTGAACGGAGGTCTGGTAAATCATTAACCAAACTGGACTTAGTCTCTGGCAAGAGAGATGGTCCAGCCGACGGGCACGACCGAGGGCCCGGACCTCACCCGGTTGCAGCCCCGGGTGGGGCTCCGCCGGCGGCCGGAATGGTTGAGACCATCGGCCGCGCTGAACGGAGGTCTGGTAAATCATTAACCAAACTGGACTTAGTCTCTGGCAAGAGAGATGGTCCAGCCGACGGGCACGACCGAGGGCCCCGGACCTCACCCGGTTGCAGCCCCGGGTGGAGCTCCGCCGGCGGCCGGAATGGTTGAGACCATCGGCCGCGCTGAACGGAGCTCTGGTAAATCATTAACCAAACTGGACTTAGTCTCTGGCAAGAGAGATGGTCCAGCCGACGGGCACGACCGAGGGCCCGGACCTCACCCGGTTGCAGCCCCGGGTGGAGCTCCGCCGGCGGCCGGAATGGTTGAGACCATCGGCCGCGCTGAACGGAGCTCTGGTAAATCATTAACCAAACTGGACTTAGTCTCTGGCAAGAGAGATGGTCCAGCCGACGGGCACGGTGGCAGAGTTAGCCGAACTTGACTTAGCCTCTGGCCGCAGAGAGGGTCCATCAAACGGGGCACGGTGGGAGATTAAGCCGCACTAGGCTCAGGCTCTGGCCACGGGAGGGTGGCCCAGGTGTGAGCCGGCAGTAAATGGTGAACCAGTGAAAAGCCAGCACCCGAGGGTGCGGTTGTGCTGCCGACTTGGAGGCTCCCTGTGCCCGCAGAGCAAAAATGTGAGCACAGACGGAAGTCTATGAAGTCAGATCCGGTCGGCGGTCGCCAGGCTCGGTGCATGGTTTCCCGCAGAGGTTGGTGGATCCGTCCCGCCGAGGTGGGCACCTGCATTTTCTGGCACAAGTGTCCGGAGGCTGGTTAATGAGTTGCCGCCGGTAGCCCGCATGGAGTTGCGATTGACCCGTTTTGCGGGCCCCCCAGGCCTCATTCTCGGTAGGACTACCGGGCCGCACCCCGCCGAG
>NW_027593059.1:15000-20000 GCF_964213995.1 Mustelus asterias
GCCTGCGTCGTTGGAAGGGCTTCGCCGTTGGCGTCGCACACAGCCCTGTGGGGGTGTCTTTGCAGTCCGTCCGAGAGGTGGGGGCACGCACGGCAACACGGCCGGCCTGCCTGCTTGGGACGATGCGGTCCTTTCGTTCAGCGGTTCCACGGTTTGGCCGGCGCGAGCAGATGCTTGGGGGGAGACGGTGGCGTCAGCCACGCACTCACTCTGCTTCTGCAGTCCGGTCCACTCCGCCCGTTCTAGCTGCTCGTTTGGTCCCTCGCCCGCCAGCAGACCGTTCCGCCGACGGTGCTCCTCCTCCGCAGCGACTTCTGCCTAGCCCCTCTGCCGGGTGCGATGTCTCCGGCGTCCGCACCGATCCTCGGCATTGGTGCCGCACACGCAACGCCTGCGTCGTTGGAAGGGCTTCGCCGTTGGCGTCGCACACAGCCCTGTGGGGGTGTCTTTGCAGTCCGTCCGAGAGGTGGGGGCACGCACGGCAACACGGCCGGCCTGCCTGCTTGGGACGATGCGGTCCTTTCGTTCAGCGGTTCCACGGTTTGGCCGGCGCGAGCAGATGCTTGGGGGGAGACGGTGGCGTCAGCCACGCACTCACTCTGCTTCTGCAGTCCGGTCCACTCCGCCCGTTCTAGCTGCTCGTTTGGTCCCTCGCCCTCCAGCAGACCGTTCCGCCGACGGTGCTCCTCCTCCGCAGCGACTTCTGCCTAGCCCCTCTGCCGGGTGCGATGTCTCCGGCGTCCGCACCGATCCTCGGCACGGCGCGGGTGCGCACCTGTGGGCTGCCGCCCCGTGCTCCACGTCCGTCCGTGTGTGCCCGCTGTGGGGACCGTCTTCCTCTCGCCTGGGCGACGGCTTGCGGGCTGCGACGTGACCTTGCCACCGCCTTGCAGCATTACATCCGCAGTTGAAACGAAGAGAGCTGCTGCGGGCTTGGGTGCTTGTCCTGGCGGCTTGTCGACGGGACCACGGTGAACGGCCACTGTGTGACTCCGCAGGGAGACGTTCTGGTGCAGTCAGGGGCCTTTTTGTCTCCCGCCGCGGTGAAGCTTTGGTCGCATTCTAGTCACTCTCTCTTCAATCCCGGTACGGGGTACCTGTTCATGCTCACCATTCCTCGAGCACCCGCGTGCAGAGGGTGGGTGCGAGGTTTAAAGATTCGTGGTCCGCCTGTCGGTCCGGTCTCGTGCTGACTTGAGCGAGTGTCCTCCGCGTTCGAGAGAATGTGCCTGTCCGCGGGGGCAGCCGCGCTTGCGAGCGTTCCGCCGCGCCCCCTTCCCCAGCCCGCCGAGGTTGGGGCGTGCGGGGTCGGCTTGCGCCCGTAGCGTCGGCCTGTCCTCCGCGGCTTGCACCCGACTCAGTCCGCTGCGGCCTCGCCTCGACTCTCGAGCCTTCCGCCAGACGGTGACACCAGAGAACTCTGCCTCTGGCTGTTGCGGGGCGTGACGGCGCGTGTCGGGCTCCGGCCCGTCACCCACGCCGGCACTCAACGCCTGCGAGCGCCCTGTTGCCTCCGAGAAAGGTTTTTCGCTTGATTGTCGCTCGAGTGCGTGTGCCTCCGGGGCTCACGCCGTGGTACGCGCCAGGCTGGGGCTCCACCGTCACGTCGGCGGGGGAGCGTTTAGCGCGTCCCAGGATCGGACAACCTCTCCGGGGGCCCGAGCCGAAACCCGACACGGTATAAAAGTCGTAACAAGGTTTCTGTTGGTGAACACGTTGTGAAGGATCTTTGTCGGCCGGGGGCCCGCCACCTCTCCGGGGAGGGCGGCCCGTCACTCCTTGAACGCGAAGGCTGGCGCCGGTTGGGCCAGGCAGGAGAGCCCCACGGGGGCCGGCCCCGGGGCCAGGTATCGGACAACCTCTCCGGGGGCCCGAACCGAAACCCGTAACACAGAATAAAAATCGTAACAAGGTTTCTGTTGGTGAACACGTTGTGAAGGATCTTTGTCGGCCGGGGGCCCGCCACCTCTCCGGGGAGGGCGGCCCGTCACTCCTTGAACTCGAAGGCTGCGCCGGTTGGGCCAGGCAGGAGAGCCTCACGGGGGTTGGCCCCGGGGCCGTGGCCCGTACTGACGCTGGCGCCTCCCACGCGGGTGGGAGGTCACACCGACAATTTCGCCGTACCCGTCGAACGGGCCTGGTCACCCGTACGCACGTTCCGCCGAAGCCGGGCGACGTCGATCTCGGTCCCACTCGGTTGGGCCGGCGCGCGGGCGCCGCCACCGACGAGCACGCACACGCTCGGTTGCACGCCGGCAAGTCCATGCGGGTGCCGCACACGCTACGCCTGCGCCGTTGGAAGGGCTTCGCCGTTGGCTTCGTAGGGTGTCTTTGCAGTCCGTCCGAGAGGTGGGGGCACGCACGGCAACACGGCCGGCCTGCCTGCGTGGGACGATGCGGTCCTTTCGTTCAGCGGTTCGGCGGTTTGGCCGGCGCGAGCAGACGCTCGGAGGGAGACGGTGGCGTCAGCCACGCACTCACTCCGCTTCTGCAGTCCGGTCCACTCCGCCCGTTCTAGCTGCTCGTTTGGTCCCTCGCCCGCCAGCAGACCGTTCCGCCGACGGTGCTCCTCCTCCGCAGCGACTTCTGCCTAGCCGCTCTGCCGGGTGCGATGTCACCGGCGTCCGCACCGATCCTCGGCACGGCGCGTGTGCGCACCTGTGGGCCGCCGCCCCGTGCTCCACGTCCGTCTGTGTGTGCCCGCTGTGGGGACCGTCTTCCTCTCGCCTTGGCGACGGCTTGCGGGCTGCGACGTGACCTTGCCACCGCCTTGCAGCATTACATCCGCAGTTGAAACGAAGAGAGCTGCTGCGGGCTTGGGTGCTTGTCCTGGCGGCTTGTCGACGGGACCACGGTGAACGGCCACTGTGTGACTCCGCAGGGAGACGTTCTGGTGCAGTCAGGGGCCTTTTTGTCTCCCGCCGCGGTGAAGCTTTGGTCGCATTCTAGTCACTCTCTTCAAAGCCCGGTGAGGGGTACCTGTTCATGCTCACCATTCCTCCGGCACCCGTGTGCGGAGGGTGGGTGCGAGGTTTAAAGATTCGTTGTCCGCCTGTCGGTCCGGTCTGGTCTCGTGCTGACTTGAGCGAGCGTCCACCGCGTTCGAGAGAATGTGCCTGTCCGCGGGGGCAGCCGCGCTTGCGAGCGTTCCGCCGCGCCCCCTTCCCCAGCCCGCCGAGGTTGGGGCGTGCGGGGTCGGCTTGCGCCCGTAGCGTCGGCCTGTCCTCCGCGGCTTGCACCCGACTCAGTCCGCTGCGGCCTCGCCTCGACTCTCGAGCCTACCGCCAGACGGTGACACCAGAGAACTCTGCCTCTGGCTGTTGCGGGGCGTGACGGCGCGTGGCGGGCCCCGGCCCCTCACCCACGCCGGCACTCAACGCCTGCGAGCGCCCTGATTCCTCCTTTTTTTCGCTTGATTGTCGCTCGAGTGCGTGCGCCTCCGGGCTCACGCCGTGGTACGCGCCAGGCTGGGGCTCCACCGTCACGTCGGCGGGGGAGCGTTTTGCGCGTCCCAGGATCGGGCAACCGATCCGAAACCCGATACAACTTTTAGCGGTGGATCACTCGGCTCGTGCGTCGATGAAGAACGCAGCTAGCTGCGAGAATTAATGTGAATTGCAGGACACATTGATCATCGACACTTTGAACGCACTTTGCGGCCCCGGGTTCCTCCCGGGGCTACGTCTGTCTGAGGGTCGCTTGACAATCAATCGCACTTCGCGCGCATCCGTGCGCCGAAGAGCGCGGCTGGGGTGTCGCAGAGGTGCCGTCCTCTCTGTCCCCCTAAGTGCAGACCCAGAGTAATCCGCGTCGGAGAGCTTGACCTCTTGGGTGCCGGCGTCCGCCTCCGGGCTCGTCGGCACTGCCCGCTCCCGCACTGGCCCAGCCACCTCGGGGTCGCCGGCACGGCTGTCATCGGGTTGCCAGAGAGAGAGAACGTGACTGCCTCGCTGCCGGGACCGTGTGTGCCTTCCATTAGGCTCGGGCCAGGGGGGTTGACTCTCTGTTGATGTGTGTGTGTGGCTCGTCCACGGGAAGGATCCGCAAGAGTTGGCTCGGTTGGGTGCTCCGGCACAGAGAGTGAGAGAGTGGAGTGACTGTCCGCTGGACGTCTCCGGACACGTTGCCTCGCGTGGTCCGTGCTCGGTTGCCTGCCGGTGGGTTGCCGTGGCCGTTCAGTGCCGTCGCGTGGAGGACGGCAGCTTGACGCGTGTGACGCTTGATGCCTGGATCGGTGCTCGGTCGTGCCGTGCTTTTCTTCCCTCTGTTGCGCGTGCGAGTGCTTGCATTTTTGTCGTGGGAATCCGTGGCGGTTGGGTGTCGTTGCTTGTGTTGCGCTGGAGCTGCGGCTCCTTCCACACTCCGCAGCCCACCCTCTGCCGTTGCGGTTCTGGGGCAATGTGCCTGCGCCCGCGTTCAACGTGTGCCTTGGGTTCGAATCGTCGCAGAGCCGACTTGGCCGTGTGGTCCTCGCTCCGGTGTCTCCCCGTGTCCTGCTGCCGCCGAAGTCTTCTACGTGAAAGGTGCTGTCCTGGCCGCGGCGTGGCCACCCGCCGCTTGCAGCCCGTGCGCTCCGCCGCCCGGCTTCGTCCTTGGCGTCTGGCCTTTCGCTCCGGCAGGCTGTGTGTCCCACGGCCCTGCTTTTCTCTCGCTCGATACCGCCGTCGCACCGCGACCCCGCCAGCAGCACTGCTTTCCGTTACCGTGGAGGTGGGCGCACGCCTCGCCGCAAACGATTCTCTGGAACAGTTGACGTGCCGAGCCCGGTCCGGCGCCGAGTGCGAGGGGGCACGCAGCGCTCGCAGTACCGTGTGCGTTCCGTGTGTGTCCGTGCCTGTGCATCCGCTGCGCAGCACGGCGCGCACTTGCGAGCACGCGTACGTGTGTGTGTCTGTGTGTGCGCCCGAAGCGCGTGGAGGCGCCGACGACCGGCCGGCCAGAGCACTCGTTGCTGCCTACGACCTCAGATCAGACGTGTCAACCCGCTGAATTTAAGCATA
>NW_027593059.1:30000-39550 GCF_964213995.1 Mustelus asterias
CATGTCGAAAAGTGAATTGGTTAATGAGTTCCACGTCGGCTGGCGGCGGCGGTTGGCTTTAATAACCGTAGGCGGGCTTAATGCGCGACTAGGGGGGCAATTTGAAAGTGTGGCCGGCGCGAGGGGCGCCTGTGCGGGCGTGGAGAGTCAATGTGGAGTGCTTGTGAGCACGGAGTGTGTAGTAAGGGTGTTTTCCTGCGCTTGCCCTGCCCCAAAGCACTTGTTTTCCCCCAGACCCAAAGTGAATTGGTTAATGAGTTCCATGTCGAAAAGTGAATTGGTTAATGAGTTCCACGTCGGCTGGCGGCGGCGGTTGGCTTTAATAACCGTAGGCGGGCTTAATGCGCGACTAGGGGAGCAATTTGAAAGCGTGGCCGGCGCGAGGGGCGCCTGTGCGTGCGTGGAGAGTCAATGTGGAGTCCTTGTGCGCACGGAGTGTTGAGTAAGGGCGTGTTTCTGCATGTGCCCTGACCCTAAGCATAACCCTAAGCCTAACTCTAAGACTAACCCAAACCCGCGCCCTAACCCTAACACAAAGCCTAACCCTAGCCCGAGCACGAGCCCTCACCCAAACCCTAGCCCTAACCCTAACCCGAACCCTAACACTAAGCCTAACCCTAGCCCGAGCACTAGCCCTCACCCTAACCCTAGCCCTAACCCTAACCCTAACACTAACCCTAACCCTAGCCCAAACCCTAACCCTAACCGTGGCCCTAACCCTAACCAAAGCCCTAGCCCTAGCCCTAACCCTAACACTAACCCTAACCCTAACACTAACCCTAACCCTAGCCCAAACCCTAACCCTAACCAAAGCGCTAACCCTAGCCCTAACCCTAACACTAACCCTAACCCTAACCCTAGCCCAAACCCTAACCCTAACCCTAACCCTAACCGTGGCCCTAACCCTAACCAAAGCCCTCACCCTAGCCCTAACCCTAACACTAACCCTAACACTAACCCTAACCCTAGCCCAAAACCTAACCCAAACCCTAACCAAAGCCCTAACCCTCGCCCAAACCCTAACCCTAACCGTGGCCCTAACCCTAACCAAAGCCCTAACCCTAGCCCTAACCCTAACACTAACCCTAACCCTAACACTAACCCTAACCCTAGCCCAAACGCTAACCCTAACCCTAACCAAAGCCCTAACCCTAACCCTAACACTAACCCTAACCCTAACCCTAACCCTAGCCCAAACCCTAACCCTAACCCTAACCGTGGCCCTAGCCCAAACCCTAACCCTAAACCTAACCAAAGCCCTAACCCTAGCCCTAACCCTAACACTAACCCTAACCCTAACCCTAACCCTAGCCCAAACCCTAACCCTAACCCTAACCGTGGCCCTAACCCTAACCCTAACCAAAGCCCTAACCCTAGCCCTCACCCTAACACTAACCCTAACCCTAACCCTAACACTAGCCCTAACCCTAACCCTAACCCTAACCGTGGCCCTAACCCTAACCATAGCCCTAACGCTAGCCCTAACCCTAACACTAACCCTAACACTAAGCCTAACCCTAGCCCGAGCCCTAGCCCTAGCCCTAACCCTAACCCTAGCCTAACCCTAAGCCTAACCCTAAGGGAGCAATTTGAAAGTGTGGCCGGCGCGAGGGACGCCTGTGCGGGCGTGGAGAGTCGATGTGGAGTCCTTGTGAGCATGGAGTGTGTTGTAAGGGCGTGTTTCTGCCTGTGCCTTGACCCTAACACTAACCCTAACCCTAGCGCTAACCCTAACCGTAGCCGTCACCCGAACCCTAACCCGAGCCCTAGCCCTAGCCCTCACCCTAACCCTAACCCTAACGGAGCAATTTGAAAGTGTGGCCGGCGTGAGGGGCGCCTGTGCGGGCGTGGAGAGTCAATGTGGAGTGCTTGTGAGCATGGAGTGTGTAGTAAGGGCGTGTTTCTGCCTGTGCCTTGACCCTAACCCTAACCCGAACCCTAACCCTAACCGCGGGTGCGGGGGGGGGGGGGGGGGGGGGTTGAACAAACACCGGGGAAGCCATTAACCAACAGCGGGGAGTACATTAAGCAGTTGCCCTTAGTCTCAGGAGCAGCGGGGAACAGATTATCCAACAGCCGGGAAAACATTCACCAACTTCGGGGGAAAGCATGAACGAAATATCGGGAAGACATGAACCAACGGCAGGCAAAACACTGGGGAAGCCAGGAACCAACAACGGGGAGTACACTAAGCAGCTGCCCTTAGTCTCAGGAGTAGCGGGGAACAGATTAAGCAACAGCCGGGAAAAGATCAGCCAACCGCGGGGGAACTCATTAACCAGTTTCGTGGGAACTCATTAACCAGTTTCGGGAAAACCTCCACCAAAGGCGGGGAAAGCATCGACCAACGGCGGGGAAGCCACTGTCCAACAGTGGGGAGCACATTAAGCAGCTGCCCTTAGTCTCAGGAGCAGCGGGGATCAGATTAAGCAACAGCCGGGAAAAGATCAGCCAACCGCGGGGGAACTCATTAACCAGTTTCGTGGGAACTCATTAACCAGTTTCGTGGGAACTCATTAACCAGTTTCGGGAAAACATCCACCAAAGGCGGGGAAAGCATCAACCAACGGCGGGGAAGCCATTGTCCAACCGGGGGGAGCACATTAAGCAGCTGCCCTTAGTATCAGGAGCAGCGGGGATCAGAATAAGCAACAGCCGGGAAAAGATCAGCCAACCGCGGGGGAACTCATTAACCAGTTTCGTGGGAACTCATTAACCAGTTTCGTGGGAACTCATTAACCAGTTTCGGGAAAACTTCCACCAGAGGCGGGGAAAACATGAACCAACGGCGGGGAAGCCATTGTCCAACAGACGGGAGCACATTAAGCAGCTGCCCTTAGTATCAGGAGCAGCGGGGATCAGATTAAGCAACAGCCGGGAAAAGATCAGCCAACCGCGGGGGAACTCATTAACCAGTTTCGTGGGAACTCATTAACCAGTTTCGTGGGAACTCATTAACCAGTTTCGGGAAAACTTCCACCAGAGGCGGGGAAAACATGAACCAACGGCGGGGAAGCCATTGTCCAACAGACGGGAGCACATTAAGCAGCTGCCCTTAGTATCAGGAGCAGCGGGGATCAGATTAAGCAACAGCCGGGAAAAGATCAGCCAACCGCGGGGGAACTCATTAACCAGTTTCGTGGGAACTCATTAACCAGTTTCGGGGGAACTCATTAACCAGTTTCGGGAAAACCTCCACCAAAGGCGGGGAAAACATCAAAAAACGGCGGGGAAGCCATTGTCCAACAGGGGGGAGCACATTAAGCAGCTGCCCTTAGTATCAGCAGCAGCGGGGATCAGATTAAGCAACAGCCGGGAAAAGATCAACCAACCGCGGGGGAACTCATTAACCAGTTTCGTGGGAACTCATTAACCAGTTTCGGGGGAACTCATTAACCAGTTTCGGGAAAACCTCCACCAAAGGCGGGGAAAGCATGAACCAACGGCGGGGAAGCCATTGTCCAACCGGGGGGAGCACATTAAGCAGCTGCCCTTAGTATCAGGAGCAGCGGGGATCAGATGAAGCAACAGCCGGGAAAAGATCAGCCAACCGCGGGGGAACTCATTAACCAGTTTCGGGGGAACTCATTAACCAGTTTCGGGAAAACATGAACCAAAGGCGGGGAAAACATCAAACAACGGCGGGGAAGCCATTGTCCAACAGGGGGGAGCACATTAAGCAGCTGCCCTTAGTAGCAGGAGCAGCGGGGTACAAATGAACCAGCAGCGGGGAAAACAACTTCGTGGGAACTCATTAACCAGTTTCGTGGGAACTCATTAACCAGTTTCGGGAAAACGTCCACCAAAGGCGGGGAAAGCATCAACCAACGGCGGCGAAGCCATTGTCCAACAGTGGGGAGCACATTAAGCAGCTGCCCTTAGTATCAGGAGCAGCGGGGATCAGATTAAGCAACAGCCGGGAAAAGATCAGCCAACCGCGGGGGAACTCATTAACCAGTTTCGTGGGAACTCATTAACCAGTTTCGTGGGAACTCATTAACCAGTTTCGGGAAAACTTCCACCAAAGGCGGGGAAAACATGAACCGACGGCGGGGAAGCCATTGTCCAACAGACGGGAGCACGTTAAGCAGCTGCCCTTAGTATCAGGAGCAGCGGGGATCAGATGAAGCAACAGCCGTGAAAAGAACAGCCAACCGCGGGGGAACTCATTAACCAGTTTCGTGGGAACTCATTAACCAGTTTCGGGGGAACTCATTAACCAGTTTCGGGAAAACTTCAACCAGAGGCGGGGAAAGCATCAACCAACGGCGGGGAAGCCTTTGTCCAACAGGGGGGAGCACATTAAGCAGCTGCCCTTAGTATCAGGAGCAGCGGGGTACAAATGAACCAGCAGCGGGGAAAACAGCTTCGTGGGAACTCATTAACCAGTTTCGTGGGAACTCATTAACCAGTTTCGTGGGAACTCATTAACCAGTTTCGGGAAAACATCAACCAGAGGCGGGGAAAACATGCACCAACGGCGGGGAAGCCATTGTCCAACAGGGGGGAGTACATTAAGCAGCTGCCCTTAGTATCAGGAGCAGCGGGGTACAAATGAACCAGCAGCGGGGAAAACAACTTCGTGGGAACTCATTAACCAGTTTCGTGGGAACTCATTAACCAGTTTCGGGAAAACGTCCACCAAAGGCGGGGAAAGCATCAACCAACGGCGGCGAAGCCATTGTCCAACAGTGGGGAGCACATTAAGCAGCTGCCCTTAGTATCAGGAGCAGCGGGGATCAGATTAAGCAACAGCCGGGAAAAGATCAGCCAACCGCGGGGGAACTCATTAACCAGTTTCGTGGGAACTCATTAACCAGTTTCGTGGGAACTCATTAACCAGTTTCGGGAAAACTTCCACCAAAGGCGGGGAAAACATCAACCAACGGCGGGGAAGCCATTGTCCTACAGTGGGGAGCACATTAAGCAGCTGCCCTTAGTATCAGGAGCAGCGGGGATCAGATTAAGCAACAGCCGGGAAAAGATCAGCCAACCGCGGGGGAACTCATTAACCAGTTTCGTGGGAACTCATTAACCAGTTTCGGGAAAACTTCCACCAAAGGCGGGGAAAGCATCAACCAACGGCGGGGAAGCCTTTGTCCAACAGTGGGGAGCACATTAAGCAGCTGCCCTTAGTATCAGGAGCATCGGTGCACAAATGAACCAGCAGCGGGGAAAACAGGTTCGTGGGAACTCATTAACCAGTTTCGTGGGAACTCATTAACCAGTTTCGGGAAAACATCAACCAGAGGCGGGGAAAACATGCACCAACGGCGGGGAAGCCATTGTCCAACAGGGGGGAGTACATTAAGCAGCTGCCCTTAGTATCAGGAGCAGCGGGGTACAAATGAACAAGCAGCGGGGAAAACAACTCCGTGGGAACTCATTAACCAGTTTCCTGGGAACTCATTAACCAGTTTCGGGAAACCTTCCACCAAAGGCGGGGAAAACATGAACCGACGGCGGGGAAGCCATTGTCCAACAGGGGGGAGCACATTAAGCAGCTGCCCTTAGTATCAGGAGCAGCGGGGATCAGATTAAGCAACAGCCGGGAAAAGATCAGGAAACCGCGGGGGAACTCATTAACCAGTTTCGTGGGAACTCATTAACCAGTTTCGGGAAACCTTCCACCAAAGGCGGGGAAAACATGCACCAACGGCGGGGAAGCCATTGTCCAACAGGGGGGAGTACATTAAGCAGCTGCCCTTAGTATCAGGAGCAGCGGGGTACAAATGAACCAGCAGCGGGGAAAACAACTCCGTGGGAACTCATTAACCAGTTTCGTGGGAACTCATTAACCAGTTTCGGGAAACCTTCCACCAAAGGCGGGGAAAACATGCACCAACGGCGGGGAAGCCATTGTCCAACAGGGGGGAGTACATTAAGCAGCTGCCCTTAGTATCAGGAGCAGCGGGGTACAAATGAACAAGCAGCGGGGAAAACAACTCCGTGGGAACTCATTAACCAGTTTCCTGGGAACTCATTAACCAGTTTCGGGAAACCTTCCACCAAAGGCGGGGAAAACATGCACCAACGGCGGGGAAGCCATTGTCCAACAGGGGGGAGCACATTAAGCAGCTGCCCTTAGTATCAGGAGCAGCGGGGATCAGATTTAGCAGCAGCCGGGAAAAGATCAGGAAACCGCGGGGGAACTCATTAACCAGTTTCGTGGGAACTCATTAACCAGTTTCGTGGGAACTCATTAACCAGTTTCGGGAAATCCTCCACCAAAGGCGGGGAAAGCATCGACCAACGGCGGGGAAGCCTTTGTCCAGCAGTGGGGAGCACATTAAGGAGCTGCCCTTAGTATCAGGAGCAGCGGGGTACAAATGAACAAGCAGCGGGGAAAACAACTCCGTGGGAACTCATTAACCAGTTTCGTGGGAACTCATTAACCAGTTTCGGGAAAACGTCCACCAAAGGCGGGGAAAACATCAACCAGCGGCGGGGAAGCCATTGTCCAACAGGGGGGAGCACATTAAGCAGCTGCCCTTAGTATCAGGAGCAGCGGGGTACAAATGAACCAGCAGCGGGGAAAACAACTTCGTGGGAACTCATTAACCAGTTTCGGGGGAACTCATTAACCAGTTTCGGGAAAACGTCCACCAAAGGCGGGGAAAACATCAACCAACGGCGGGGAAGCCATTGTCCAACAGGGGGGAGCACATTAAGCAGCTGCCCTTAGTATCAGGAGCAGCGGGGATCAGATTAAGCAACAGCCGGGAAAAGATCAACCAACCGCGGGGGAACTCATTAACCAGTTCCGTGGGAACTCATTAACCAGTTTCGTGGGAACTCATTAACCAGTTTCGGGAAAACGTCCACCAAAGGCGGGGAAAACATCAACCAACGGCGGGGAAGCCATTGTCCAACAGTGGGGAGCACATTAAGCAGCTGCCCTTAGTGTCAGGAGCAGCGGGGATCAGATTAAGCAACAGCCGGGAAAAGATCAGGAAACCGCGGGGGAACTCATTAACCAGTTTCGTGGGAACTCATTAACCAGTTTCGGGAAAACCTCCACCAAAGGCGGGGAAAGCATGAACCAACGGCCGGGAAGCCCTTGTCCAACAGTGGGGAGCACATTAAGTAGCTGCGCTTAGTATCAGGAGCAGCGGGGATCAGATTAAGTAACAGCCGGGAAAAGATCAGCCAACCGCGGGGGAACTCATTAACCAGTTTCGTGGGAACTCATTAACCAGTTTCGGGAATACTTCCACCAAAGGCGGGGAAAACATGAACCAACGGCGGGGAAGCCATTGTCCAACAGTGGGGAGCACATTAAGCAGCTGCCCTTAGTATCAGGAGCAGCGGGGTACAAATGAACCAGCAGCGGGGAAAACAGCTTCGTGGGAACTCATTAACCAGTTTCGTGGGAACTCATTAACCAGTTTCGTGGGAACTCATTAACCAGTTTCGGGAAAACATCCACCAAAGGCGGGGAAAGCATCAACCAACGGCGGGGAAGCCATTGTCCAGCGGTGGGGAGCACATTAAGCAGCTGCCCTTAGTATCAGGAGCAGCGGGGTACAAATGAACAAGCAGCGGGGAAAACAACTCCGTGGGAACTCATTAACCAGTTTCGTGGGAACTCATTAACCAGTTTCGGGAAACCTTCCACCAAAGGCGGGGAAAACATGCACCAACGGCGGGGAAGCCATTGTCCAACAGGGGGGAGTACATTAAGCAGCTGCCCTTAGTATCAGGAGCAGCGGGGTACAAATGAACCAGCAGCGGGGAAAACAACTCCGTGGGAACTCATTAACCAGTTTCGTGGGAACTCATTAACCAGTTTCGGGAAACCTTCCACCAAAGGCGGGGAAAACATGCACCAACGGCGGGGAAGCCATTGTCCAACAGGGGGGAGTACATTAAGCAGCTGCCCTTAGTATCAGGAGCAGCGGGGTACAAATGAACAAGCAGCGGGGAAAACAACTCCGTGGGAACTCATTAACCAGTTTCGTGGGAACTCATTAACCAGTTTCGGGAAACCTTCCACCAAAGGCGGGGAAAACATGCACCAACGGCGGGGAAGCCATTGTCCAACAGACGGGAGCACATTAAGCAGCTGCCCTTAGTATCAGGAGCAGCGGGGATCAGATTAAGCAACAGCCGGGAAAAGATCAGCCAACCGCGGGGGAACTCATTAACCAGTTTCGTGGGAACTCATTAACCAGTTTCGGGAAAACTTCCACCAAAGGCGGGGAAAACATGCACCAACGGCGGGGAAGCCATTGTCCAACAGGGGGGAGCACATTAAGCAGCTGCCCTTAGTATCAGGAGCAGCGGGGTACAAATGAACAAGCAGCGGGGAAAACAACTCCGTGGGAACTCATTAACCAGTTTCGTGGGAACTCATTAACCAGTTTCGGGAAACCTTCCACCAAAGGCGGGGAAAACATGCACCAACGGCGGGGAAGCCATTGTCCAACAGGGGGGAGTACATTAAGCAGCTGCCCTTAGTATCAGGAGCAGCGGGGTACAAATGAACAAGCAGCGGGGAAAACAACTCCGTGGGAACTCATTAACCAGTTTCGTGGGAACTCATTAACCAGTTTCGGGAAACCTTCCACCAAAGGCGGGGAAAACATGCACCAACGGCGGGGAAGCCATTGTCCAACAGGGGGGAGTACATTAAGCAGCTGCCCTTAGTATCAGGAGCAGCGGGGTACAAATGAACAAGCAGCGGGGAAAACAACTCCGTGGGAACTCATTAACCAGTTTCGTGGGAACTCATTAACCAGTTTCGGGAAACCTTCCACCAAAGGCGGGGAAAACATGCACCAACGGCGGGGAAGCCATTGTCCAACAGGGGGGAGCACATTAAGCAGCTGCCCTTAGTATCAGGAGCAGCGGGGATCAGATTTAGCAGCAGCCGGGAAAAGATCAGGAAACCGCGGGGGAACTCATTAACCAGTTTCGTGGGAACTCATTAACCAGTTTCGTGGGAACTCATTAACCAGTTTCGGGAAAACGTCCAGCAAAGGCGGGGAAAACATGAACCAGCGGCGGGGAAGGCATTGTCCAACAGGGGGAAGTACATTAAGCAGCTGCCCTTAGTATCAGGAGCAGCGGGGATCAGATTAAGCAACAGCCGGGAAAAGATCAACCAACCGCGGGGGAACTCATTAACCAGTTTCGTGGGAACTCATTAACCAGTTTCGGGAAAACGTCCACCAAAGGCGGGGAAAGCATCAACCAACGGCGGGGAAGCCATTGTCCAACAGTGGGGAGCACATTAAGCAGCTGCCCTTAGTATCAGGAGCAGCGGTGCACAAATGAACCAGCAGCGGGGAAAACAGCTTCGTGGGAACTCATTAACCAGTTTCGGGGGAACTCATTAACCAGTTTCGGGAAATCTTCCACCAGAGGCGGGGAAAGCATCAACCAACGGCGGGGAAGCCTTTGTCCAACAGGGGGGAGCACATTAAGCAGCTGCCCTTAGTCTCAGGAGCAGCGGGGAACAGATTAAGCAACAGCCGGGAAAAGATCAGCCAACCGCGGGGGAACTCATTAACCAGTTTCGTGGGAACTCATTAACCAGTTTCGTGGG
>NW_027593060.1:2500-5000 GCF_964213995.1 Mustelus asterias
CAGGTTGGCGAATGGCCAACTCGGTGGAGTGGCTTTGGAGGACTGCAGAGCCGCCTGAGCAACAGAACGCGCCGTTAACGTTTCATACTGAAACGGAACGATTCGAACCCGTGAAGCACCAACCATGCAAACACCTGGACATCCGAGGAAAGATATTGTGGCTTCTACCGACATCACAGCCTCAGAGAATCACAGAATACCAACAGTGCTAGGAGGAGGCCATTCAGCCCATCGAAACTACAACAACCACAATCCCATCCAGGCACCATCCTTGTAACCCCACGTTAACCCCCTGTCACTAAGGGGCAATCCCACCCAGATCTGTTCCCTGTATCATTTACCATGGCCAATCCCCCGAACCTGCACATCTTTGGACGGGCGGCACGGTAGCACAGTGGTTAGCACTGCTGCTTCACAGCTCCAGGGTCCTGGGTTCAATTCCCGGCACTGTCTGTGTGGAGTTTGCACATTCTCCTCGTGTCTGCGTGGGTTTCCTCCGGGTGCTCCGGTTTCCTCCCACAGTCAAAGATGTGCGGGTTAGGTTGATTGGCCAGGTTAAAAATTGCCCCTGAGAGTCCTGAGATGTGTAGGTTAGAGGGATTAGCGGGTAAATATGTGGGGATATAGGGGTAGGGCCTGGGTGGGATTGTGGTCGGTGCAGACTCGATGGGCCGAATGGCCTCCTTCTGCACTGTAGGGTTTCTATGATTTCTATGATCTTTGGACACTAAGGGACAATTTAGCACGGCCAATCCACCTAACCTGCACATCTTTGGACGCTAAGGGACAATTTAGCACGGCCAATCCACCTAACCTGCACATCTTTGGACGCTAAGGGACAATTTAGCATGGCCAATCCAGCTAACCTGCACATCTTTGGACACTAAGGGACAATTTAGCACGGCCAATCCCCCGAACCTACACATCTTTGGACACTAAGGGACAATATGGCACGGTCAATCCACCCTAACCTACACATCTTTGGACACTAAGGGACAATTTAGCACGGTCAATCCACCTAACCTGCACATCTTTGGACACTAAGGGACAATTTAGCATGGCCAATCCACCTAACCTACACATCTTTGGACACTAAGGGACAATTTAGCACGGCCAATCCACCTAACCTGCACATCTTTGGACGCTAAGGGACAATTTAGCACGGCCAATCCACCTAACCTGCACATCTTTGGACGCTAAGGGACAATTTAGCATGGCCAATTCACCCTAACCTACACATCTTTGGACACTAAGGGACAATTTAGCACGGCCAATCCACCTAACCTGCACATCTTTGGACGCTAAGGGACAATTTAGCACGGCCAATCCACCTAACCTGCACATCTTTGGACGCTAAGGGACAATTTAGCATGGCCAATTCACCCTAACCTACACATCTTTGGACACTCAGGGACAATTTAGCATGGTCAATCCACCTAACCTACACATCTTTGGACACTCAGGGACAATTTAGCATGGCCAATCCACCTAATCCGCACATCTTTGGACACTAAGGGGCAATCTAGCATGGCCAATCCACCTAACCCACACATCTTTGGACACTAAGGGGCAATCTAGCATGGCCAATCCACCTAACCTGCACATCTTTGGACACTAAGGGACAATTTAGCATGGCCAATCCACCTAATCTACACATCTTTGGACACTAAGGGGAAATTTATCAGGGCCAATCCAACTAATCTCCTCATCTTTGGACCCTAAGGGGCAAATTAGCATGGTCAATCCACCTAACCTGCACATCTTTGGACACCAAGGAACAAATTAGCATGGCCAAACCCCTAAGATGTGCGGGTTAGATGGATTGGCCATGCTAAATTGCCCCTTAGTGTCCAAAGCTGTGCGGGTTAGGTGGATTGGCCATGCTAAATTGCCCCTTCGTGTCCAAAGATGTGCATGTTAGGTGGATTGGCCATGCTAAATTGTCCCTTAGTGTCCAACGATGTACAGGTTAGGTGGATTGGCCATGCTAAATTGCCCCTTAGTTTCCTAGGTTGTACAGGTTAGGTGGATTGGCCATGCTAAATTGTCCCTTAGTGTCCAACGATGTACAGGTTAGGTGGATTGGCCATGCTAAATTGTCCCTTAATGTCCCAAGATGTGAAGGTTAGTTGGATTGGCCATGCTAAATTGTCCCTTAGTGTCCAAAGATGTGAAGGTTAGTTGGATTGGCCATGCTAAATTGTCCCTTAGTGTCCAAAGATGTGAAGGTTAGTTGGATTGGCCATGCTAAATTGTCCCTTAGTGTCCAAAGATGTGTAGGTTAGGGTGGATTGGCCATGCTAAATTGCCCCTTCGTGTCCAAAGATGTGTAGGTTAGGGGGATTGGCCATGCTAAATTGTCCCTTAGTGTCCAAAGATGTGTAGGTTAGGGTGGATTGGCCATGCTAAATTGTCCCTTAGTGTCCAAAGATGTGTAGGTTAGGGTGGATTGGCCATGCTAAATTGCCCCTTAGTGTCCAAAGATGTGTAGGTTAGGGGG
>NW_027593060.1:10000-32500 GCF_964213995.1 Mustelus asterias
CTATCTCTGTCACCTCCTCCAGCCCCTACACACCTCCCTATCCCTGTAACCTCCTCCAGCCCCCTACACCCCCTCCCTATCTCTGTAACCTCCTCCAGCCCCTACACACCTCCCTATCTCTGTAACCCCCCCCAGCCCCTACACCCCCTCCCTATCTCTGTAACCTCCTCCAGCCCCCTACACCCCCTCCCTATCTCTGTAACCTCCTCCAGCCCCTACACACCTCCCTATCTCTGTAACCTCCTCCAGCCCCTACACCCCCTCCCTATCTCTGTAATCCCCTCCAGCCCCTACACCCCCTCCCTATCTCTGTAACCTCCTCCAGCCCCTACACACCTCCCTATCTCTGTAACCCCCCCCAGCCCCCTACACCCCCTCCCTATCTCTGTAACCTCCTCCAGCCCCCTACACCCCCTCCCTATCTCTGTAATCCCCTCCAGCCCCTACACACCTCCCTATCTCTGTAACCCACCCCAGCCCCCTACACCCCCTCCCTATCTCTGTAACCTCCTCCAGCCCCTACACACCTCCCTATCTCTGTAACCCCCCCCAGCCCCCTACACCCCTCCCTATCTCTGTAACCTCCTCCAGCCCCTACACACCTCCCTATCTCTGTAACCCCCCCCAGCCCCTACACCCCCTCCCTATCTCTGTAACCTCCTCCAGCCCCTACACACCTCCCTATCTCTGTAACCCCCCCCCAGCCCCTACACCCCCTCCCTATCTCTGTAACCTCCTCCAGCCCCCTACACCCCCTCCCTATCTCTGTAACCTCCTCCAGCCCCTACACACCTCCCTATCTCTGTAACCTCCTCCAGCCCCTACACCCCCTCACTATCTCTGTAATCCCCTCCAGCCCCTACACCCCCTCCCTATCTCTGTAACCTCCTCCAGCCCCTACACCCCCTCCCTATCTCTGTAACCTCCTCCAGCCCCTACACACCTCCCTATCTCTGTAACCCCCCCCAGCCCCTACACCCCCTCCCTATCTCTGTAACCTCCTCCAGCCCCTACACCCCCTCCCTATCTCTGTAATCCCCTCCAGCCCCTACACCCCCTCCCTATCTCTGTAATCCCCTCCAGCCCCCTACACACCCTCCCTATCTCTGTAACCTCCTCCAGCCCCTACATCCCTCCCTATCTCTGTAACCTCCTCCAGCCCCTACACCCCTCCCTATCTCTGTAACCCCCTCCAGCCCCTACACCCCCTCCCTATCTCTGTAACCTCCTCCAGCCCCTACATCCCTCCCTATCTCTGTAACCTCCTCCAGCCCCTACACCCCCTCCCTATCTCTGTAACCTCCTCCAGCCCCTACACCCCTCCCTATCTCTGTAACCTCCTCCAGCCCCTACACCCCTCCCTATCTCTGTAACCTCCTCCAGCCCCTACACCCCCTCCCTATCTCTGTAACCTCCTCCAGCCCCTACACCCCTCCCTATCTCTGTAACCTCCTCCAGCCCCTACACCCCTCCCTATCTCTGTAACCTCCTCCAGCCCCTACTCACCCTCCCTATCTCTGTAACCTCCTCCAGCCCCTACACCCCTCCCTATCTCTGTAACCTCCTCCAGCCCCTACACCCCCTCCCTATCTCTGTAATCCCCTCCAGCCCCTACACCCCCTCCCTATCTCTGTAATCCCCTCCAGCCCCCTACACACCGTCCCTATCTCTGTAACCTCCTCCAGCCCCTACATCCCTCCCTATCTCTGTAACCTCCTCCAGCCCCTACACCCCTCCCTATCTCTGTAACCTCCTCCACCCCCCCTACACCACCTCCCTATCTCTGTAATCTCCTCCAGCCCCTACAGCCCTCCCTATCTCTGTAACCTCCTCCAGCCCCTACACCCCCTCCCTATCTCTGTAATCCCCTCCAGCCCCCTACACCCCCTCCCTATCTCTGTAACCTCCTCCAGCCCCTACATCCCTCCCTATCTCTGTAACCTCCTCCAGCCCCTACACCCCCTCCCTATCTCTGTAATCCCCTCCAGCCCCCTACACCCCCTCCCTATCTCTGTAACCTCCTCCAGTCCCCTACACCCCCTCCCTATCTCTGTAATCCCCTCCAGCCCCTACACCCCCTCCCTATCTCTGTAATCCCCTCCAGCCCCCTACACCCCCTCCCTATCTCTGTAACCTCCTCCAGCCCCTACACCCCTCCCTATCTCTGTAACCTCCTCCAGCCCCTACACCCCCTCCCTATCTCTGTAATCCCCTCCAGCCCCCTACACCCCCTCCCTATCTCTGTAACCCCCTCCAGCCCCTACACCCCCTCCCTATCTCTGTAATCTCCTCCAGCCCCTACAGCCCTCCCTATCTCTGTAACCTCCTCCAGCCCCGACACCCCTCCCTATCTCTGTAACCTCCTCCAGCCCCTTACACCCCCTCCCTATCTCTGTAACCCCCTCCAGCCCCTACTCCCCCTCCCTATCTCTGTAACCTCCTCCAGCCCCTACACCCCCTCCCTATCTCTGTAATCTCCTCCAGCCCCTGCAGCCCTCCCTATCTCTGTAACCTCCTCCAGCCCCTACACCCCTCCCTATCTCTGTAACCTCCTCCAGCCCCCTACACCCCCTCCCTATCTCTGTAACCTCCTCCAGCCCCTACACCCCTCCCTATCTCTGTAACCCCCTCCAGCCCCCTACACCCCTCCCTATCTCTGTAACCTCCTCCAGCCCCTACACCCCTCCCTATCTCTGTAATCCCCTCCAGCCCCTACACCTCCTCCCTATCCCTGTAATCCCCTCCAGCCCCTACACCCCCTCCCTATCTCTGTAACCTCCTCCAGCCCCCTACACCCCCTCCCTATCTCTGTAATCCCCTCCAGCCCCTACACCCCCTCCCTATCTCTGTAATCCCCTCCAGCCCCCTACACACCCTCCCTGTCTCTGTAACCTCCTCCAGCCCCTACATCCCTCCCTATCTCTGTAGCCTCCTCCAGCCCCCTACACCCCTCCCTATCTCTGTAACCTCCTCCAGCCCCTACACCCCTCCCTATCTCTGTAACCCCCTCCAGCCCCTACACCCCCTCCCTATCTCTGTAACCTCCTCCAGCCCCTACACCCCCTCCCTATCTCTGTAACCTCCTCCAGCCCCCTACACCCCCCTCCCTATCTCTGTAACCTCCTCCAGCCCCCTACACCCCCCTCCCTATCTCTGTAACCTCCTCCAGCCCCCTACACCCCCTCCCTATCTCTGTAACCTCCTCCAGCCCCTACACCCCTCCCTATCTCTGTAACCTCCTCCAGCCCCTACACCCCCTCCCTATCTCTGTAACCTCCTCTGGTCCCTACACCCCTCCCTATCTCTGTAACCTCCTCCAGCCCCCTACACCCCCTCCCTATCTCTGTAACCTCCTCCAGCCCCCTACACCCCCTCCCTATCTCTGTAACCTCCTCCAGCCCCTACACCCCTCCCTATCTCTGTAACCTCCTCCAGCCCCCTACAACCCCTCCCTATCTCTGTAACCTCCTCCAGCCCCCTACACCCCCTCCCTATCTCTGTAACCCCCTCCAGCCCCCTACACCCCTCCCTATCTCTGTAACCTCCTCCAGCCCCTACACCCCCTCCCTATCTCTGTAACCCCCTCCAGCCCCTACACCCCCTCCCTATCTCTGTAATCTCCTCCAGCCCCTACAGCCCTCCCTATCTCTGTAACCTCCTCCAGCCCCGACACCCCTCCCTATCTCTGTAACCTCCTCCAGCCCCGACACCCCTCCCTATCTCTGTAACCTCCTCCAGCCCCTTACACCCCCTCCCTATCTCTGTAACCTCCTCCAGCCCCTACACCCCCTCCCTATCTCTGTAATCTCCTCCAGCCCCTACAGCCCTCCCTATCTCTGTAACCTCCTCCAGCCCCTACACCCCTCCCTATCTCTGTAACCTCCTCCAGCCCCCTACACCCCCTCCCTATCTCTGTAACCTCCTCCAGCCCCTACACCCCTCCCTATCTCTGTAACCCCCTCCAGCCCCCTACACCCCTCCCTATCTCTGTAACCTCCTCCAGCCCCTACACCCCTCCCTATCTCTGTAACCTCCTCCAGCCCCTACACCCCCTCCCTATCTCTGTAATCCCCTCCAGCCCCCTACACCCCTCCCTATCTCTGTAATCCCCTCCAGCCCCTACACCCCCTCCCTATCTCTGTAATCCCCTCCAGCCCCCTACACCCCCTCCCTATCTCTGTAACCTCCTCCAGCCCCTACATCCCTCACTATCTCTGTAACCTCCTCCAGCCCCTACACCCCCTCCCTATCTCTGTAATCCCCTCCAGCCCCCTACACCCCCTCCCTATCTCTGTAATCCCCTCCAGCCCCTACACCCCCTCCCTATCCCTGTAATCCCCTCCAGCCCCCTATACCCCCTCCCTATCTCTGTAACCCCCTCCAGCCCCTACACCCCCTCCCTATCTCTGTAACCTCCTCCAGCCCCCTACACCCCCTCCCTATCTCTGTAACCTCCTCCAGCCCCCTACACCCTCTCCCTATCTCTGTAACCTCCTCCAGTCCCGACACCCCTCCTTATCTCTGTAACCTCCTCCAGTCCCGACACCCCTCCCTATCTCTGTAACCTCCTCCAGCCCCTACACCCCCTCCCTATCTCTGTAACCTCCTCCAGCCCCTACACCCCCTCCCTATCTCTGTAACCTCCTCCAGCCCCTACACCCCCTCCCTATCTCTGTAACCTCCTCCAGCCCCTACACCCCCTCCCTATCTCTGTAACCTCCTCCAGCCCCCTACACCCCCTCCCTATCTCTGTAACCTCCTCCAGCCCCTACACCCCTCCCTATCTCTGTAACCTCCTCCAGCCCCCTACACCCCCTCCCTATCTCTGTAACCTCCTCCAGCCCCTACACCCCCTCCCTATCTCTGTAACCTCCTCCAGCCCCTACACCCCTCCCTATCTCTGTAACCTCCTCCAGCCCCTACACCCCCTCCCTATCTCTGTAACCTCCTCCAGCCCCTACACCCCTCCCTATCTCTGTAACCTCCTCCAACCCCTACACCCCCTCCCTATCTCTGTAACCTCCTCTGGTCCCTACACCCCTCCCTATCTCTGTAACCTCCTCCACCCCCCCCTACACCACCTCCCTATCTCTGTAACCTCCGCCAGCCCCTACACCCCTCCCTATCTCTGTAACCTCCTCCAGCCCCCTACACCCCCTCCCTATCTCTGTCATCTTCTCCAGACCCTACGCCTCTAACTCTCCATCGGTCTCCTGTCTCTCTCTCTCTCTCGGTCTCTCTCTCTCTCTCTCTCTGTCTCTCTCTCTCTCTCTCTCTCCCTGTCTTTCTCTCTCTCTCTCTCTCTGTCTCTCTCTCTCTCTGTCTGTCTCAGTCTCTCTCTCTCTCTCTCAGTCACTCTCTCTCTCTGTCTCTCTCTCTCTCTGTCTCTCTCTCTGTCTCTGTCTCTCTCTCTCTCTCTGTCTCTCTCTCTCTCTGTCTGTCTCAGTCTCTCTCTCTCTCTCTCAGTCACGCTCTCTATGTGTTGATGTCAAGATGGTTCTTGATGAGACAGCGGCAGATATTCCCGAGCGGGACTCAGAACCTCGATTCCATCCTCACAGGAATCCTCAAGGTAACAACAGCACTGACCCTCCCACAGTGCGGCGCTCCCTCAGCACTGACCCTCCCACAGTGCGGCGCTCCCTCAGCACTGACCCTCCCACAGTGCGGCACTCCCTCAGCACTGACCCTCCCACAGTGCGGCGCTCCCTCAGCACTGACCCTCCCACAGTGCGGCGCTCCCTCAGCACTGACCCTCCCACAGTGCGGCGCTCCCTCAGCACTGACCCTCCCACAGTGCGGCGCTCCCTCAGCACTGACCCTCCCACAGTGCGGCGCTCCCTCAGCACTGACCCTCCCACAGTGCGGCGCTCCCTCAGCACTGACCCTCCCACAGTGCGGGGGCGCTCCCTCAGCACTGACCCTCCCACAGTGCGGCACTCCCTCAGCACCGACCCTCCCACAGTGCGGCACTCCCTCAGCACTGACCCTCCCACAGTGCGGCACTCCCTCAGCACCGACCCTCCCACAGTGCGGCGCTCCCTCAGCACTGACCCTCCCACAGTGCGGCGCTCCCTCAGCACCGACCCTCCCACAGTGCGGCGCTCCCTCAGCACTGACCCTCCCACAGTGCGGCGCTCCCTCAGCACTGACCCTCCCACAGTGCGGCGCTCCCTCAGCACTGACCCACCCACAGTGCGGCGCTCCCTCAGCACCGACCCTCCCACAGTGCGGCGCTCCCTCAGCACTGACCCTCCCACAGTGCGGCGCTCCCTCAGCACTGACCCTCCCACAGTGCGGCGCTCCCTCAGCACTGACCCTCCCACAGTGCGGCGCTCCCTCAGCACTGACCCTCCCACAGTGCGGCGCTCCCTCAGCACTGACCCTCCCACAGTGCGGCGCTCCCTCAGCACTGACCCTCCCACAGTGCGGCGCTCCCTCAGCACTGACCCTCCCACAGTGCGGCGCTCCCTCAGCACTGACCCTCCCACAGTGCGGCGCTCCCTCAGCACTGACCCTCCCACAGTGCGGCGCTCCCTCAGCACTGACCCTCCCACAGTGCGGCGCTCCCTCAGCACTGACCCTCCCACAGTGCGGCGCTCCCTCAGCACTGACCCTCCCACAGTGCGGCGCTCCCTCAGCACTGACCCTCCCACAGTGCGGCGCTCCCTCAGCACTGACCCTCCCACAGTGCGGCGCTCCCTCAGCACTGACCCTCCCACAGTGCGGCGCTCCCTCAGCACTGACCCTCCCACAGTGCGGCGCTCCCTCAGCACTGACCCTCGCACAGTGCGGCGCTCCCTCAGCACTGACCCTCCCACAGTGCGGCGCTCCCTCAGCGCTGACACTCCCACAGTGCGGCGCTCCCTCAGCGCTGACCCTCCCACAGTGCGGCGCTCCCTCAGCGCTGACCCTCCCACAGTGCGGCGCTCCCTCAGCGCTGACCCTCCCACAGTGCGGCGCTCCCTCAGCACTGACCCTCCCACAGTGCGGCGCTCCCTCAGCACTGACCCTCCCACAGTGCGGCGCTCCCTCAGCACCGACCCTCCCACAGTGCGGCGCTCCCTCAGCACTGACCCTCCCACAGTGCGGCGCTCCCTCAGCACTGACCCTCCCACAGTGCGGCGCTCCCTCAGCACTGACCCTCCCACAGTGCGGCGCTCCCTCAACATTTTGGAGTGGGGGTTCACAGTTCAGGGGTGAGGGGTTGTTCGGAATTTGGGGAGTCGGGGGGGTGGGGGAGGTTGGAGAGTGGTGGGAGGATCAGAGTTTGGGAAGTGAGAGGGGGTTCGGAAGTCGGGGAGTGAGGTGGTTGGAGTTCGGGGAGTGATGGGGAGGTCACAATTCGGTGAGTGTGAGGGGGTCAGAGTTCGGGGAGTGAGGAGGGAGTCCGGGAGGTTGGGGAGTGAGTGGGGGTGGTCAGAGGTCGGGGATTGACTGGGGGGTGGGGGAGTGTCTGAGTTTGGGGAGTGAAGTGGTCGTCCAGGAATTTGGGGAGCGAAGGGGGGAAGTCTGGAAATTTGTGGAGTGAGGGGAGGGTCAGTGGTCGGGGAGTGAGGAGGGGGTTCAGAGTTTGGGGAGTGAGGAGGGAGTCCGGGAGTTTGGGGAGTGAGGGGGTGTCTGAGTTTGGGGAGTGAGGAGGGATTCTGGGAGTTGGGGAGTGAGGGGGAGCTCGGAGTTTGGGAAGTGACAGGGGGTGGTCAGAGGTCGGGGATTGACGGTGGGGGGGTGTCTGAGTTTGGGGAGTGAGGAGGGATTCTGGGAGTTGGGGAGTGAGGGGGAGCTCGGAGTTTGGGAAGTGACAGGGGGTGGTCAGAGGTCGGGGATTGACGGGGGGGGGGGGGGGTGTCTGAGTTTGGGGAGTGACGGGGGTGGTCAGAGGTCGGGGATTGACGGGGGGGGAGGTGTCTGAGTTTGGGGAGTGACGGGGGTGGTCAGAGGTCGGGGATTGACGGGGGGGTGTCTGAGTTTGGGGAGTGACGGTGGGGGGGAGGTGTCTGGGAATTTGGGGAGTGAGGAGGGAGTCCGGGAGTTTGGGGAGTGAGGGGGAGCTCGGAGTTTGGGGAGTGAGGGGAGGGTCAGTGGTCGGGGAGTGAGGGGGTTCAGAGTTTGGGGAGTGAGGAGGGAGTCTGGGAGTTTGGGGAGTGAGGGGGTTCAGAGTTTGGGGAGTGACGGGGGTGGTCAGAGGTCGGGGATTGACGAGGGGGTTCAGAGTTTGGGGAGTGACGGTGGGGGGGAGGTGTCTGGGAGTTTGGGGAGTGAGGGGGGAGTTTGGGGAGTGAGGGGGTGTCTGAGTTTGGGGAGTGACGGGGGTGGTCAGAGGTCGGGGATTGACGGGGGGGTGTCTGAGTTTGGGGAGTGACGGTGGGGGGGAGGTGTCTGGGAATTTGGGGAGTGAGGAGGGAGTCCGGGAGTTTGGGGAGTGACGGTGGGGGGGAGGTGTCTGGGAATTTGGGGAGTGAGGAGGGAGTCCGGGAGTTTGGGGAGTGAGGAGGGAGTCCGGGAGTTTGGGGAGTGAGGAGGGAGTCTGGGAGTTTGGGGAGTGAGGAGGGAGTCCGGGAGTTTGGGGAGTGAGGAGGGAGTCTGGGAGTTTGGGGAGTGAGGGGGTTCAGAGTTTGGGGAGTGAGGTGGAGCTCGGAGTTTGGGGAGTGACGGTGGGGGGGAGGTGTCTGGGAATTTGGGGAGTGAGGGGGGAGTTTGAATCTGTTTTGCGGGCTGCTGTGTGTGGGATGAGTTCCAGACTGACACTGGGGTCACTGAGCTCTGGTTCCGAGTTGGGTTTCTGGGTAATCCCCGGCTCTATCCCTCCCCTCAGAGCCCACCGCCCTGCGGGACGAGGGACCCCGAGTGAAGACCGCCCGGGTAAAGGAGCGAGCCATTGAAGACGCCTTTCTGCAGCTCGACAAAGAAAACCGGCTCCTGAAGGAACACCTTCACCGACAAGACATTCAGATCAAAGGGTAGGCGATATCGGATCTGATTTATTGTTGTCACATGTATTAACACACAGTGAAAAGTATTGTTTCTCGCGCGCTATACAGACAAAGCATACCGTTCATAGAGAAGGAAAGGAGAGGGTGCAGAATGTAGTGTTACAGTCACAGCTAGGGTGTAGAGAAAGATCAACTTAATGCGAGGTAGGTCCATTCAAAAGTCTGACAGCAGCAGCAGGGAAGAAGCTGTTCTTGAGTCGGTCGGTACGTGACCTCAGACTTTTGTATCTTTTTCCCCCGACGGAAGAAGGTGGAAGAGAGAATTTCTGGGATGCGTGGGGTTCGGTGGATTGGCCATGCTAAATTGCCCGAGTGTCCAAAGATGTGCAGGTTCGGTGGATTGGCCATGCTAAATTGCCCGAGTGTCCAAAGATGTGTAGGTTAGGTGGATTGGCCATGCTAAATTGCCCCTTAGTGTCCAAAGATGTGTAGGTTAGGGGGATTGGCCATGCTAAATTGCCCCTTAGTGTCCAAAGATGTGTGGGTTAGTTGGATTGGCCATGCTAAATTGTCCCCTTAGTGTCCAAAGATGTGTGGGTTAGGTGGATTGGCCATGCTAAATTGTCCCCTTAGTGTCCAAAGATGTGCAGGTTTGGTGGATTGGCCATGCTAAATTGTCCCTTAGTGTCCAAAGATGTGTAGGTTTGGTGGATTGGCCATGCTAAATTGCCCCTTAGTGTCCAAAGATGTGTAGGTTAGGTGGATTGGCCATGCTAAATTGCCCCTTAGTGTCCAAAGATGTGCAGGTTAGGTGGATTGGCCATGCTAAATTGTCCCTTACTGTCCAAAGATGTGTAGGTTAGGTGGATTGGCCGTGCTAAATTGTCCCTTAGTGTCCAAAGATGTGTAGGTTAGGGGGATTGGCCATGCTAAATTGTCCCTTAGTGTCCAAAGATGTGCAGGTTGGGTGGATTGGCCATGCTAAATTGCCCCTTAGTGTCCAAAGATGTGCAGGTTAGGTGGATTGGCCATGCTAAATTGCCCCTTAGTGTCCAAAGATGTGTAGGTTTGGTGGATTGGCCATGCTAAATTGCCCCTTAGTGTCCAAAGATGTGTAGGTTAGGTGGATTGGCCATGCTAAATTGCCCCTTAGTGTCCAAAGATGTGCAGGTTAGGTGGATTGGCCATGCTAAATTGTCCCTTACTGTCCAAAGATGTGTAGGTTAGGTGGATTGGCCGTGCTAAATTGTCCCTTAGTGTCCAAAGATGTGTAGGTTAGGGGGATTGGCCATGCTAAATTGTCCCTTAGTGTCCAAAGATGTGCAGGTTGGGTGGATTGGCCATGCTAAATTGCCCCTTAGTGTCCAAAGATGTGCAGGTTAGGTGGATTGGCCATGCTAAATTGTCCCTTAGTGTCCAAAGATGTGCAGGTTGGGTGGATTGGCCATGCTAAATTGTCCCCTTAGTGTCCAAAGATGTGTGGGTTAGGTGGATTGGCCATGCTAAATTGTCCCCTTAGTGTCCAAAAGATGTGCAGGTTTGGTGGATTGGCCATGCTAAATTGCCCCTTAGTGTCCAAAGATGTGTAGGTTAGGGGGATTGGCCATGATAAATTGTCCCTTAGTGTCCAAAGATGTGCAGGTTGGGTGGATTGGCCATGCTAAATTGTCCCTTAGTGTCCAAAGATGTGTAGGTTAGGGGGATTGGCCATGATAAATTGTCCCTTAGTGTCCAAAGATGTGCAGGTTGGGTGGATTGGCCATGCTAAATTGCCCCTTACTGTCCAAAGATGTGTAGGTTAGGGGGATTGGCCATGCTAAATTGTCCCTTAGTGTCCAAAGATGTGTAGGTTAGGTGGATTGGCCATGCTAAATTGTCCCTTAGTGTCCAAAGATGTGTAGGTTAGGGTGGATTGGCCATGCTAAATTGTCCCTTAGTGTCCAAAGATGTGTAGGTTAGGGTGGATTGGCCATGCTAAATTGCCCCTTAGTGTCCAAAGATGTGTAGGTTAGGTGGATTGGCCATGCTAAATTGCCCCTTAGTGTCCAAAGATGTGTAGGTTAGGTGGATTGGCCATGCTAAATTGTCCCTTAGTGTCCAAAGATGTGTAGGTTAGGTGGATTGGCCATGCTAAATTGTCCCTTAGTGTCCAAAGATGTGTAGGTTAGGTGGATTGGCCATGCTAAATTGCCCCTTAGTGTCCAAAGATGTGTAGGTTAGGTGGATTGGCCGTGCTAAATTGTCCCTTAGTGTCCAAAGATGTGTAGGTTAGGTGGATTGGCCATGCTAAATTGCCCCTTAGTGTCCAAAGATGTGTAGGTTAGGGGGATTGGCCATGCTAAATTGTCCCTTAGTGTCCAAAGATGTGTAGGTTAGGTGGATTGGCCATGCTAAATTGCCCCTTAGTGTCAGGGGTACTAGCTAGGGCAAATACATGGGGTTATGGGGATAGGGCCTGGGTGGGATTGTGGTCGGTGCAGACTCGATGGGCCAAATGGCCTCCTTCTGCACTGTAGGATTCTATGAATCTATGAATATCTTATGAACTGATGCACAGGTTGGGTCGAAGGGCCTGTTTCCTTGTTGGAAATCTCGATGACTCTATGACAGCCTGGAACTCGATGCCTACAAGGGGGAGGGATGTGGAGGCGGTGACAGATAAAGGATTAGAGTTACGAGTAGCAGTGGGATCGAGCGAGGAAATGGGTTTGAGCTCCTGCAGACAGCCAGCACGGACCGCGGGGCCGATGGGCCTCCCCCAGCCTCACCGGGACTGAATCCAACACCTCTTCACAACACCCTCCCACAGGTTAGCCAGCAAACTCCTGCCAGCGGGCAGCGGGACAAGGAGGGCGCAGTGGGATGAGGGGCGGACGCGGAGTGAGTCCGTTCGGGACAGAGGGACGGAGGAAGTCTCCCGTGACGGACGCCACAGAGCGAGGGAGAGGCGGAGCGCGGAATCAGCGAAACTACTGCACGTACAGGAATCCGGGAGGAACCCATACCGACGGGAGGTGTCCCACGGGGAGACGGGACACAGGAGATGCTGCACGGAAAAACTCCGGAAAGGTAGGGACTCAATCCAAACCCATCCCCTCCAAACAAAACCACCCTCAACTCCCCAGGATTCACCCTGTATCTAACGCCGTGCTGTACCTGTCCTGGGAGTGTTTGATGGGGGACAGTGTAGAGGGAGCTTTACTCTGTATCTAACCCCGTGCTGTACCTGTCCTGGGAGTGTTTGATGGGGACAGTGTAGAGGGAGCTTTACTCTGTATCTAACCCCGTGCTGTACCTGTCCTGGGAGTGTTTGATGGGGACAGTGTAGAGGGAGCTTTACTCTGTATCTAACCCCGTGCTGTACCTGTCCTGGGAGTGTTTGATGGGGACAGTGTAGAGGAAACTTTACTCTGTATCTAACCCCGTGCTGTACCTGTCCTGGGAGTGTTTGATGGGGACAGTGTAGAGGAAACTTTACTCTGTATCTAACCCCGTGCTGTACCTGTCCTGTGTGTGTTTGATGGGGGACAGTGTAGAGGGAGCTTTACTCTGTATCTAACCCCGTGCTGTACCTGTCCTGGGAGTGTTTGATGGGGATAGTGTAGAGGGAGCTTTACTCTGTATCTAACCCCGTGCTGCACCTGTCCTGGGAGTGTTTGATGGGGGACAGTGTAGAGGGAGCTTTACTCTGTATCTAACCCCATGCTGTACCTGTCCTGGGAGTGTTTGATGGGGGACAGTGTAGAGGGAGCTTTACTCTGTATCTAACCCCGTGCTGTACCTGTCCTGGGAGTGTTTGATGGGGGACAGTGTAGAGGGAGCTTTACTCTGTATCTAACCCCGTGCTGTACCTGTCCTGGGAGTGTTTGATGGGGACAGTGTGGAGGGAGCTTTACTCTGTATCTAACCCCGTGCTGTACCTGTCCTGGGAGTGTTTGATGGGGACAGTGTAGAGGGAGCTTTACTCTGTATCTAACCCCGTGCTGTACCTGTCCTGGGAGTGTTTGATGGGGACAGTGTCGAGGGAGCTTTACTCTGTATCTAACCCCGTGCTGTACCTGTCCTGGGAGTGTTTGATGGGGACAGTGTAGAGGGAGCTTTACTCTGTATCTAACCCCGTGCTGTACCTGTCCTGGGAGTGTTTGATGGGGGGACAGTGTAGAGGGAGCTTTACTCTGTATCTAACCCCGTGCTGTACCTGTCCTGGGAGTGTTTGATGGGGACAGTGTCGAGGGAGCTTTACTCTGTATCTAACCCCGTGCTGTACCTGTCCTGGGAGTGTTTGATGGGGACACTGTCGAGGGAGCTTTACTCTGTATCTAACCCCGTGCTGTACCTGTCCTGGGAGTGTTTGATGGGGACAGTGTAGAGGGAGCTTTACTCTGTATCTAACCCCGTGCTGTACCTGTCCTGGGAGTGTTTGATGGGGGGACAGTGTAGAGGGAGCTTTACTCTGTATCTAACTCCGTGCTGTACCTGTCCTGGGAGTGTTTGATGGGGGACAGCGGAGAGGGAGCTTTACTCTGTATCTAACCCCGTGCTGTACCTGTCCTGGGAGTGTTTGATGGGGACAGTGTAGAGGGAGCTTTACTCTGTATCTAACCCCGTGCTGTACCTGTCCTGGGAGTGTTTGATGGGGACAGCGGAGAGGGAGCTTTACTCTGTATCTAACCCCGTGCTGTACCTGTCCTGGGAGTGTTTGATGGGGGACAGTGTAGAGGGAGCTTTACTCTGTATCTAACCCCGTGCTGTACCTGTCCTGGGAGTGTTTGATGGGGACAGTGTAGAGGGAGCTTTACTCTGTATCTAACCCCGTGCTGTACCTGTCCTGGGAGTGTTTGATGGGGACAGTGTAGAGGGAGCTTTGCTCTGTATCTAACCCCGTGCTGTACCTGTCCTGGGAGTGTTTGATGGGGGACAGTGTAGAGGGAGCTTTACTCTGTATCTAACCCCGTGCTGTACCTGTCCTGGGAGTGTTTGATGGGGGACAGTGTAGAGGGAGCTTTACTCTGTATCTAACCCCGTGCTGTACCTGTCCTGGGAGTGTTTGATGGGGGGACAGTGTAGAGGGAGCTTTACTCTGTATCTAACCCCGTGCTGTACCTGTCCTGGGAGTGTTTGATGGGGACAGTGTAGAGGGAGCTTTACTCTGTATCTAACCCCGTGCTGTACCTGTCCTGGGAGTGTTTGATGGGGACAGTGTAGAGGGAGCTTTGCTCTGTATCTAACCCCGTGCTGTACCTGTCCTGGGAGTGTTTGATGGGGGACAGTGTAGAGGGAGGTTTACTCTGTATCTAACCCCGTGCTGTACCTGTCCTGGGAGTGTTTGATGGGGGGGCAGTGTAGAGGGAGCTTTACTCTGTATCTAACCCCGTGCTGTACCTGTCCTGGGAGTGTTTGATGGGGACAGTGTAGAGGGAGCTTTACTCTGTATCTAACCCCGTGCTGTACCTGTCCTGGGAGTGTTTGATGGGGGACAGTGTAGAGAGAGCTTTACTCTGTATCTAACCCCGTGCTGTACCTGTCCTGGGAGTGTTTGATGGGGACAGTGTAGAGGGAGCTTTACTCTGTATCTAACCCCGTGCTGTACCTGTCCTGGGAGTGTTTGATGGGGACAGTGTAGAGGGAGCTTTACTCTGTATCTAACCCCGTGCTGTATCTGTCCTGGGAGTGTTTGATGGGGGACAGTGTAGAGGGAGCTTTACTCTGTATCTAACCCCGTGCTGTACCTGTCCTGGGAGTGTTTGATGGGGGACAGTGTAGAGGGAGCTTTACTCTGTATCTCACCCCGTGCTGTACCTGTCCTGGGAGTGTTTGATGGGGGACAGTGTAGAGGGAGCTTTACTCTGTATCTAACCCCGTGCTGTACCTGTCCTGGGAGTGTTTGATGGGGACAGTGTAGAGGGAGCTTTACTCTGTATCTAACCCCGTGCTGTACCTGTCCTGGGAGTGTTTGATGGGGGACAGTGTAGAGGGAGCTTTACTCTGTATCTAACCCCGTGCTGTACCTGTCGTGGGAGTGTTTGATGGGGGACAGTGTAGAGGGAGCTTTACTCTGTATCTAACCCCGTGCTGCACCTGTCCTGGGAGTGTATGATGGGGGACAGTGTAGAGGGAGCTTTACTCTGTATCTAACCCCGTGCTGTCCCTGTCCTGGGAGTGTTTGATGGGGGACAGTGTAGAGGGAGCTTAACTCTGTATCTAACCCCGTGCTGTACCTGTCCTGGGAGTGTTTGATGGGGGACAGTGTAGAGGGAGCTTTACTCTGTATCTAACCCCGTGCTGTACCTGTCCTGGGAGTGTTTGATGGGGGACAGTGTAGAGGGAGCTTTACTCTGTATCGAACACCGTGCTGTACCTGTCCTGGGAATGTTTGATGGGGACAGTGTAGAGGGAGCTTTACTCTGTATCTAACCCTGTGCTGTATCTGTCCTGGGAGTGTTTGATGGGGGACAGTGTAGAGGGAGCTTTACTCTGTATCTAACCCCGTGCTGTACCTGTCCTGGGAGTGTTTGATGGGGGACAGTGTAGAGGGAGCTTTACTCTGTATCGAACCCCGTGCTGTACCTGTCCTGGGAGTGTTTGATGGGGACAGTGTAGAGGGAGCTTTACTCTGTATCTAACCCCGTGCTGTACCTGTCCTGGGAGTGTTTGATGGGGACAGTGTAGAGGGAGCTTTACTCTGTATCTAACCCCGTGCTGTATCTGTCCTGGGAGTGTTTGATGGGGGACAGTGTAGAGGGAGCTTTACTCTGTATCTAACCCCGTGCTGTACCTGTCCTGGGAGTGTTTGATGGGGACAGTGTAGAGGGAGCTTTACTCTGTATCTAACCCCGTGCTGTACCTGTCCTGGGAGTGTTTGATGGGGGGACAGTGTAGAGGGAGCTTTACTCTGTATCTAACCCCGTGCTGTACCTGTCCTGGGAGTGTTTGATGGGGGGACAGTGTAGAGGGAGCTTTACTCTGTATCTAACCCCGTACTGTACCTGTCCTGGGAGTGTTTGATGGGGACAGTGTAGAGGGAGCTTTTCTCTGTATCTAACCCCGTGCTGTACCTGTCCTGGGAGTGTTTGATGGGGACAGTGTAGAGGGAACTTTACTCTGTATCTAACCCCGTGCTGTACCTGTCCTGGGAGTGTTTGATGGGGGACAGTGTAGAGGGAGCTTTACTCTGTATCTAACCCCGTGCTGTACCTGTCCTGGGAGTGTTTGATGGGGACAGTGTAGAGGGAGCTTTACTCTGTATCTAACCCCGGGCTGTCCCTGTCCTGGGAGTGTTTGATGGGGACAGTGTAGAGGGAGCTTTACTCTGTATCTAACCCCGTGCTGTACCTGTCCTGGGAGTGTTTGATGGGGACAGTGTAGAGGGAGCTTTACTCTGTATCTAACCCCGTGCTGTACCTGTCCTGGGAGTGTTTGATGGGGGACAGTGTAGAGGGAGCTTTACTCTGTATCTAACCCCGTGCTGTACCTGTCCTGGGAGTGTTTGATGGGGGACAGTGTTGAGGGAGCTTTTCTCTGTATCTAACCCCGTGCTGTACCTGTCCTGGGAGTGTTTGATGGGGACAGTGTAGAGGGAGCTTTACTCTGTATCTAACCCCGTGCTGTACCTGTCCTGGGAGTGTTTGATGGGGACAGTGTAGAGGGAGCTTTACTCTGTATCTAACCCCGTGCTGTACCTGTCCTGGGAGTGTTTGATGGGGGACAGTGTAGAGGGAGCTTTTCTCTGTATCTAACCCCGTGCTGTACCTGTCCTGGGAGTGTTTGATGGGGACAGTGTAGAGGGAGCTTTACTCTGTATCTAACCCCGTGCTGTACCTGTCCTGGGAGTGTTTGATGGGGACAGTGTAGAGGGAGCTTTACTCTGTATCTAACCCCGTGCTGTACCTGTCCTGGGAGTGTTTGATGGGGACAGTGTAGAGGGAGCTTTACTCTGTATCTAACCCCGTGCTGTACCTGTCCTGGGAGTGTTTGATGGGGGACAGTGTAGAGGGAGCTTTACTCTGTATCTAACCCCGTGCTGCACCTGTCCTGGGAGTGTTTGATGGGGGACAGTGTAGAGGGAGCTTTACTCTGTATCTAACCCCGTGCTGTACCTGTCCTGGGAGTGTTTGATGGGGACAGTGTAGAGGGAGCTTTACTCTGTATCTAACCCCATGCTGTACCTGTCGTGGGAGTGTTTGATGGGGGACAGTGTAGAGGGAGCTTTACTCTGTATCTAACCCCGTGCTGCACCTGTCCTGGGAGTGTTTGATGGGGGACAGTGTAGAGGGAGCTTTACTCTGTATCTAACCCCGTGCTGTACCTGTCCTGGGAGTGTTTGATGGGGACAGTGTAGAGGGAGCTTTACTCTGTATCTAACCCCGTGCTGTACCTGTCCTGGGAGTGTTTGATGGGGGACAGTGTCGAGGGAGCTTTACTCTGTATCTAACCCCGGGCTGTCCCTGTCCTGGGAGTGTTTGATGGGGACAGTGTAGAGGGAGCTTTACTCTGTATCTAACCCCGTGCTGTACCTGTCCTGGGAGTGTTTGATGGGGACAGTGTAGAGGGAGCTTTACTCTGTATCTAACCCCGTGCTGTACCTGTCCTGGGAGTGTTTGATGGGGGACAGTGTAGAGGGAGCTTTACTCTGTATCTAACCCCGTGCTGTACCTGTCCTGGGAGTGTTTGATGGGGGACAGTGTTGAGGGAGCTTTTCTCTGTATCTAACCCCGTGCTGTACCTGTCCTGGGAGTGTTTGATGGGGACAGTGTAGAGGGAGCTTTACTCTGTATCTAACCCCGTGCTGTACCTGTCCTGGGAGTGTTTGATGGGGACAGTGTAGAGGGAGCTTTACTCTGTATCTAACCCCGTGCTGTACCTGTCCTGGGAGTGTTTGATGGGGGACAGTGTAGAGGGAGCTTTTCTCTGTATCTAAGCCCGTGCTGTACCTGTCCTGGGAGTGTTTGATGGGGACAGTGTAGAGGGAGCTTTACTCTGTATCTAACCCCGTGCTGTACCTGTCCTGGGAGTGTTTGATGGGGACAGTGTAGAGGGAGCTTTACTCTGTATCTAACCCCGTGCTGTACCTGTCCTGGGAGTGTTTGATGGGGACAGTGTAGAGGGAGCTTTACTCTGTATCTAACCCCGTGCTGTACCTGTCCTGGGAGTGTTTGATGGGGGACAGTGTAGAGGGAGCTTTACTCTGTATCTAACCCCGTGCTGCACCTGTCCTGGGAGTGTTTGATGGGGGACAGTGTAGAGGGAGCTTTACTCTGTATCTAACCCCGTGCTGTACCTGTCCTGGGAGTGTTTGATGGGGACAGTGTAGAGGGAGCTTTACTCTGTATCTAACCCCGTGCTGTACCTGTCGTGGGAGTGTTTGATGGGGGACAGTGTAGAGGGAGCTTTACTCTGTATCTAACCCCGTGCTGTACCTGTCCTGGGAGTGTTTGATGGGGGACAGTGTAGAGGGAGCTTTACTCTGTATCTAACCCCGTGCTGCACCTGTCCTGGGAGTGTTTGATGGGGGACAGTGTAGAGGGAGCTTTGCTCTGTATCTAACCCCGTGCTGTACCTGTCCTGGGAGTGTTTGATGGGGACAGTGTAGAGGGAGCTTTACTCTGTATCTAACCCCGTGCTGTACCTGTCGTGGGAGTGTTTGATGGGGGACAGTGTAGAGGGAGCTTTACTCTGTATCTAACCCCGTGCTGTACCTGTCCTGGGAGTGTTTGATGGGGGACAGTGTAGAGGGAGCTTTACTCTGTATCTAACCCCGTGCTGCACCTGTCCTGGGAGTGTTTGATGGGGGACAGTGTAGAGGGAGCTTTACTCTGTATCTAACCCCGTGCTGTACCTGTCCTGGGAGTGTTTGATGGGGACAGTGTAGAGGGAGCTTTACTCTGTATCTAACCCCGTGCTGTACCTGTCCTGGGAGTGTTTGATGGGGACAGTGTAGAGGGAGCTTTACTCTGTATCTAACCCCGTGCTGTACCTGTCCTGGGAGTGTTTGATGGGGACAGTGTCGAGGGAGCTTTACTCTGTATCTAACCCCGTGCTGTGCCTCTCTCTCTGGTCTCTGTGCTGTTTAGGGTTACGATATCGGGATGAGGAGTTGAGACGAAGGAACGGTTTGCAGACGGCGCCCGCTCGCTGTGAGGACGAGGCTCACCGTGAAATCAGACGTCTGTGAGTATGGGCTAGCACAGCCGGGTGGGTGAGCGGTCTCCTCGAGGGTGTCTGCCCACTCAGAGGGCGAGGGTTAAGCCTCCAGCACCCACCCCCCCCCTCTCGATCACACTGATCCCCCCCTCGTCCTGCTGTCTTCCAGGGAGTCCGTCATCAGCAGGGAACTGGAGCCCGTCCTGGGGAATCTCCGGCAGGAATTCCTGGAGAAAACCCGGCAGCACGAAGGGACCTTGCTGGAACTACGCAAACACCAAACAGCTGAACAGAGGTAAGAACAGGGATAGCACAGATTCACCGTCACCCTCACAGCGGGGGGGGACAGATTCACCGTCACCCTCACAGCACGGCGGGACAGATTCACCGTCACCCTCACAGCGCGGGGGCACAGATTCACCGTCACCCTCACAGCGCGGCGGGACAGATTCACCGTCACCCTCACAGCGCGGGGGGACAGATTCACCGTCACCCTCACAGCACGGGGGGACAGATTCACCGTCACCCTCACAGCGCGGGGGGACAGATTCACCGTCACCCTCACAGCACGGGGGGACAGATTCACCGTCACCCTCACAGCGCGGGGGGACAGATTCACCGTCACCCTCACAGCACGGGGGGACAGATTCACCGTCACCCTCACAGCGTGGGGGGACAGATTCACCGTCACCCTCACAGCGCGGGGGGACAGATTCACCGTCACCCTCACAGCGCGGCGGGACAGATTCACCGTCACCCTCACAGCGCGGGGGGACAGATTCACCGTCACCCTCACAGCGCGGGGGGACAGATTCACCGTCACCCTCACAGCGCGGGGGGACAGATTCACCGTCACCCTCACAGCGCGGGGGGACAGTGGGTCAGCACTGCTCCCTCACAGCACACTGGCACAGTGGTTAACACTGCTGCCTCACAGCGCCAGGGACCCGGGTTCGATTCCCGGCTCGGGTCACTGTCTGTGCGGAGTCTGCACGTTCTCCCCGTGTCTGCGTGGGTTTCCTCCGGGTGCTCCGGTTTCCTCCCACAGTCTGAAAGACGTGCTGGTTAGGGTGCATTGGCCATGCTAAATTCTCCCTCAGTGTTACCCGAACAGGCGCCGGAGTGTGGCGACTAGGGGATTCTCACAGTAACTTCATTGCAGTGTTAATGTAAGCCTTACTTACTAATAAATAAACTTTAAAACTGACACACACACACACACACACACACACACACACACACACAAACCGAGGGATACGGAGACCGGAACTGTGCACGGTGCTCCCAGTGTGGGTCTAACCGAGGGATACGGAGACTGGAACTGTGCACAGTGCTCCCAGTGTGGGTCTAACCGAGGGATACGGAGACTGGAACTGTGCACGGTGCTCCCAGTGTGGGTCTAACCGAGGGATACGGAGACTGGAACTGTGCACGGTGCTCCCAGTGTGGGTCTAACCGAGGGATACGGAGACTGGAACTGTGCACGGTGCTCCCAGTGTGGGTCTAACCGAGGGATACGGAGACCGGAACTGTGCACGGTGCTCCCAGTGTGGTCTAACCGAGGGATACGGAGACTGGAACTGTGCACGGTGCTCCCAGTGTGGTCTAACCGAGGGATACGGAGACTGGAACTGTGCACGGTGCTCCCAGTGTGGTCTAACCGAGGGATACGGAGACTGGAACTGTGCACGGTGCTCCCAGTGTGGTCTAACCGAGGGATACGGAGACTGGAACTGTGCACAGTGCTCCCAGTGTGGTCTAACCGAGGGATACGGAGACTGGAACTGTGCACAGTGCTCCCAGTGTGGTCTAACCGAGGGATACGGAGACTGGAACTGTGCACGGTGCTCCCAGTGTGGTCTAACCGAGGGATACGGAGACTGGAACTGTGCACGGTGCTCCCAGTGTGGTCTAACCGAGGGATACGGAGACTGGAACTGTGCACAGTGCACCCAGTGTGGTCTAACCGAGGGATACGGAGACTGGAACTGTGCACGGTGCTCCCAGCGTGGTCTAACCGAGGGATACGGAGACTGGAACTGTGCACAGTGCTCCCAGTGTGGTCTAACCGAGCGATACGGAGACTGGAACTGTGCACAGTGCTCCCAGTGTGGGTCTAACCCAGGGATACGGAGACCGGAACTGTGCACGGTGCTCCCAGTGTGGTCTAACCGAGGGATACGGAGACTGGAACTGTGCACAGTGCTCCCAGTGTGGGTCTAACCCAGGGATACGGAGACCGGAACTGTGCACGGTGCTCCCAGTGTGGGTCTAACCGAGGGATATGGAGACTGGAACTGTGCACAGTGCTCCCAGTGTGGTCTAACCCAGGGATACGGGGACCGGAACTGTGCACGGTGCTCCCAGTGTGGTCTAACCGAGGGATACGGAGACCGGAACTGTGCACGGTGCTCCCAGTGTGGGTCTAACCGAGGGATATGGAGACTGGAACTGTGCACAGTGCTCCCAGCGTGGTCTAACCGATGGATACGGAGACCGGAACTGTGCACGGTGCTCCCAGTGTGGTCTAACCGAGGGATACGGAGACCGGAACTGTGCACGGTGCTCCCAGTGTGGTCTAACCAAGGGATACGGAGACCGGAACTGTGCACGGTGCTCCCAGTGTGGTCTAACCGAGGGATATGGAGACCGGAACTGTGCACAGTGCTCCCAGTGTGGTCTAACAGAGGGATACAGAGACTGGAACTGTGCACGGTGCTCCCAGCGTGGTCTAACCGAGGGATACGGAGACCGGAACTGTGCACGGTGCTCCCAGCGTGGTCTAACCGAGGGATACGGAGACCTGAACTGTGCACAGTGCACCCAGTGTGGGTCTAACCGAGGGATACGGAGACTGGAACTGTGCACGGTGCTCCCAGTGTGGGTCTAACCAAGGGATACAGAGACTGGAACTGTGCACGGTGCTCCCAGTGTGGGTCTAACCGAGGGATACGGAGACTGGAACTGTGGACGGTGCTCCCAGTGTGGGTCTAACCGAGGGATACGGAGACTGGAACTGTGCACGGTGCTCCCAGTGTGGTCTAACCGAGGGATACGGAGACTGGAACTGTGCACGGTGCTCCCAGTGTGGATCTAACCGAGGGATATGGAGACCGGAACTGTGCACGGTGCTCCCAGTGTGGGTCTAACCGAGGGATATGGAGACTGGAACTGTGCACAGTGCTCCCAGTGTGGGTCTAACCGAGGGATATGGAGACTGGAACTGTGCACGGTGCTCCCAGTGTGGGTCTAACCGAGGGATATGGAGACTGGAACTGTGCACAGTGCTCCCAGTGTGGTCTAACCGAGGGATATGGAGACTGGAACTGTGCACGGTGCTCCCAGTGTGGGTCTAACCGAGGGATATGGAGACTGGAACTGTGCACGGTGCTCCCAGTGTGGGTCTAACCGAGGGATACGGAGACCG
>NW_027593061.1:0-39475 GCF_964213995.1 Mustelus asterias
GGCGCGAGTGAGGGAGGGGATGCGAGGGAGGTTGGGTGCGTGAGAGAGAGAGGGGGTGCGAGGGAGTGAAGGGGCGCGAGGGAGGGAGGGGGCGCGAGGGGGGAGGGGGCGCGAGGGGGGGGTGGGGGCGCGAGGGGGGGTGGGGGCGCGAGGGGGGGAGGGGGCGCGAAGGGGGGGGGGCGCGAAGGGGGGAGGGGGCGCAAAGGGGGGACGGGGCCCGAAGGGGGGAGGGGGCGCAAAGGGGGAGGGGGCGCGAAGGGGGGAGGGGGCGCGAAGGGGGGAGGGGGCGCAAAGTGGGGAGGGGTGCGAGGGAGGGAGGTGGCTCGGGGGAGGGAGGGGGCGCGAGGGAAGGAGGGGGCTCGGGGAGGGAGGGGGCGCGAGGGAGAGAGGGTTCGCAAGGGAAGGAGGGGGCCCGAGGGAGGGAGGAGGCGCGAGGGAGGGTGGGGACGCGAGGGAGAGTGGGGGCGCGAGGGGAGGGTGGGGGTGTGAGGGAGGGTGGGGGCGCGAGGGAGGGTGGGGCCGCGAGGGAGGGTGGGGGCGCGAGGGAGGGTGGGGGCGCGAGGGAGGGAGGGGCACGAGGGAGGGAGGGAGCGTGAGGGAGGGAGGGGCGCAAGGGAGGAATGGGGCACGAGGGAGGGAGGAGGGGGCGCGAGGGAGGGAGGAGATGCGAGGTGGGGAGGGGGTCCGAGGGAGGGAGCGGGAACGATTGGGGATGGAGGGGGCACGTTGGGGGGACGGAGGGGCGCAAAGAAAGAGGAAAAAGGGAAAGAAAGAGAAATAGGAATAAAGAGTGAAATAAAAGAATGAAAGAAAGAGAGAAAAAGAAAGAAAGTGTGAGTATGGGGGGCGAGGGAGGTGGGGGCGAGGGAGGGCGGGAGGGGGCGCGAGGGGAGGGATGGAGGGGTGGGCACGAGGGAGGGACGTGGCGCGAGGGAGGGAAGGGGGACGAGGGAGGGAAGGGGCGCGAGGGAGGGAAGGGGCGCGAGGGAGGGAAGGGGCGCGAGGGAGGGAAGGGGCGCGAGGGAGGGAAGGGGCCGCGAGGGAGGGAAGGAGCGCGAGGGAGGGAAGGGGCGCGATGGAGGGAAGGGGCGCGAGGGAGGGAAGGGGCGCGAGGGAGGGAAGGGGCGCGAGGGAGGGAAGGGGCGCGAGGGAGGGAAGGGGCGCGAGGGAGGGAAGGGGCGCGAGGGAAGGAGGGTGCGCGAGGAGGGAGGGTGCGCGAGGGAGGGAGGGAGCGCGAGGGAGGGAGGGAGCGCGAGGGAGGGAGGGAATGCGAGTGAGGGAGGGAGCGCGAGGGGGGGGCGGAGAGGGCACGAGGGGTGGAAGAGAGGGACGAAGGAGGAAGGGGGCAAAAGGGAGGGAGGAGGCACGAGGCAGGGAGGGGGCGCCCGTGAGGGAGGGGACGCGAGGGAAGGAGGGGGCGCGAGGGAAGGAGGGGGTGCGATGGAGGGAGGGGGCGCGAGGGAGGGAGGGGGCACGAGGGAGGGAGGGGGCGCGAGGGAAGGAGGGGGCGCGAGGGAAGGAGGGTGTGCGAGGGAGTGAGGGGGCGCGAGGGAGGGTGGGGGCGCGAGGGAGTGAGGGGGCGCGAGGGAGGGTGGGGGCGCGAGGGAGGGTGGGGGCGCGAGGGAGCGTGGGGGCGCGAGGGAGGGTGGGGGCGCGAGGGAGGGTGGTGGCGCGAGGGAGGGTGGGGGCGCGAGGGAAGGAGGGGAGCGAGGGAAGGAGGGGCGCGAGGGAGGGAGGGGGCGCGAGGGAGGGAGGGGGCACGAGGGAGGGAGGGGCGCAAGGGAGGAAGGGGGCACGAGGGAGGGAGGGTGGGGGCGCGAGGGCGGGTGGGGGCGCGAGGGAGGGTGGGGGCGCGAGGGAGGGTGGGGGCGCGAGGGAGGGTGGGGGCGCGAGGGAGGGTGGGGGCGCGAGGGAGGGTGGGGGCGCGAGGGAAGGAGGGGCGCGAGGGTGGGAGGGGGCGCAAGGGAGGGAGGGGGCGCGAGGGAGGGAGGGGCGCAAGGGAGGAAGGGGCACGAGGGAGGGAGGGGATGCGAGGTAGGGAGTGGGTCCGAGGGAGGGAGCGGGAACGATTGGGGATGGAGGGGGCACGTTGGGGGGGCGGAGGGGCGCGAGGGGGGGGTGGTGTTGCACAATGGGGGGCAGAGGGGTTGCGAGGGGACACACGGGGGGGGAAGAGGGGGTACGAAGGAGGAAGGGAGCGCGTTGGGGGGGCGAGGGAGGTGGGGGCGAGGGAGGGCGGGAGGGGGCGCGAGGGAGGGAAGGGGCGCGAGGGAGTGATGGGGGGAGGGGCACGAGGGTGGGACGTGGCGCGAGGGAGGGAAGGGGGACGAGGGAGGGAAGGGGCGTGAGGGAGGGAAGGGGCGCGAGGGAGGGAAGGGGCGCGAGGGAGGGAAGGGGCGCGAGGGAAGGAGGGTGCGCGAGGGAGGAGGGTGCGCGAGGGAGGGAGGGAGCGCGAGGGAGGGAGGGAGCGCGAGGGAGGGAGGGAATGCGAGTGAGGGAGGGAGCGCGAGGGGGGGCGGAGAGGGCACGAGGGGTGGAAGAGAGGGACGAAGGAGGAAGGGGGCAAAAGGGAGGGAGGAGGCACGAGGCAGGGAGGGGGCGCCCGTGAGGGAGGGGACGCGAGGGAAGGAGGGGGCGCGAGGGAAGGAGGGGGTGCGATGGAGGGAGGGGGCGCGAGGGAGGGAGGGGGCACGAGGGAGGGAGGGGGCGCGAGGGAAGGAGGGGGCGCAAGGGAAGGAGGGTGTGCGAGGGAGGGAGGGGGCGCGAGGGAGGGAGTGGGCGCGAGGGAGGGAGGGGGCACGAGGGAGGGAGGGGGCACGAGGGAGGGAGGGGGCTCGGGGGAGGGAGGGGGCGCGAGGGAGGGGGCGCGAGGGAGGAAGGGGGCGCGAGGGAAGGAGGGGGCGCGAGGGCGGGAGGGGGCATGAGGGCGGGAGGAGGCGTGAGGGAGGGAGGGGGCACGAGTGAGTGAGGGGGTGCAGGGGAGGGATGTGGCGCGAGAGGGGACAGTGGGGGCGCGAGGGAGGGTGGGGGCGCGAGGGAGGGTGGGGGCGCGAGGGAGGGTGGGGCGCGAGGGAGGGTGGGGGCGCGAGGGAGGGTGGGGGCGCGAGGGAGGGTGGGGGCGCGAGGGAGGGTGGGGGCGCGAGGGAGGGTGGGGGCGCGAGGGAGGGTGGGGGCGCGAGGGAGGGTGGGGGCGCGAGGGAGGGTGGGGGCGCGAGGGAGGGTGGGGGCGCGAGGGACGGTGGGGGCGCGAGGGAGTGAGGGGGCGCGAGGGAGGGTGGGGGCGCGAGGGAGGGTGGGGGCGCGAGGGAGGTTCGGGGCGCGAGGGAGGGTGGGGGCGCGAGGGAGGGTGTGGGCGCGAGGGAGGGTGGGGGCGCGAGGGAGGGTGGGGGCGCGAGGGAGGGTGGGGGCGTGAGGGAGGGTGGGGGCGCGAGGGAAGGAGGGGAGCGAGGGAAGGAGGGGCGCGAGGGAGGGAGGGGGCGCGATGGAGGGAGGGGGCGCGAGGGAGGGAGGGGCGCAAGGGAGGAAGGGGGCACGAGGGAGGGAGGAGGGGGCGCGAGGGAGGGAGGGGATGCGAGGTAGTGAGTGGGTCCGAGGGAGGGAGCGGGAACGATTGGGGATGGAGGGGGCACGTTGGGGGGGCGGAGGGGCGCGAGGGGGGGGTGGTGGTGCACAATGGGGGGCAGAGGGGTTGCGAGGGGACACACGGGGGGGGAAGAGGGGGTACGAAGGAGGAAGGGAGCGCGAGGGAGGGAGGTGGGGGCGAGGGAGGGCGGGAGGGGGCGCGAGGGAGGGAAGGGGCGCGAGGGAGTGATGGGGGAGGGGCACGAGGGTGGGACGTGGCGCGAGTGAGGGAAGGGGGACGAGGGAGGGAAGGGGCGCGAGGGAGGGAAGGGGTGCGAGGGATGGAAGGGGCGCGAGGGAGGAAGGGGACGCGAGGGAGGGAGGGTGCGCGAGGGAAGGAGGGAGCGCGAGGGAGGGAGCGCGAGGGAGGGAGGGTGCGCGAGGGAGGGAGGGGGCGCGAGGGAGGGAGGGAACGCGAGGGAGGGAGGGAACGCGAGGGAGGGAGGGAACGCGAGGGAGGGAGGGAACGTGAGGGAGGGAGGGAACGCGAGGGAGGGAGCACGAGGGGGGGGGCGCAGAGGGCACGAGGGGTGGAAGAGGGGGATGAAGGAGCAAGGGGGCGAGAGGGAGGGAGGAGGCACGAGGCAGGGAGGGGGCGCGCGTGAGGGAGGGGGCGCGAGGGAAGGAGTGGGCGCGAGGGAAGGAGGAGGTGTGAGGGAGGGAGGGAGCGCGAGGGAGGGAGGGGGTGTGAGGGAGGGAGGGGGCGCGAGGGAGGGAGGGGGCGCGAGGGAAGGAGGGGGCGCGAGGGAAGGAGGGGGTGTGAAGGAGGGAGGGGGCGCGAGGGAGGGGGCGGCAGGGAGGGAGGGAGGGTGGGAGTGCGAGGGAGGGTGGGGGCGCGAGGGAGGGAGGTGGTGCAGGAGAGGGAGGGGGCGTGAGAGGGGGCATGACGGGGGGGGTGGAGGGGGCATGAAGGAGGAAGGGGGCGCGAGGGAGGGGGCGGCAGGGAGGGAGGGAGGGTGGGAGGGCGAGGGAGGGTGGGGGCGCGAGGGAGGGTGGGGGGGCGAGGGAGGGTGGGGGCGCGAGGGAGGGTGGGGGCGCAAGGGAGGGTGGGGGCGCGAGGGAGGGTGGGGGCGCGAGGGAGGGTGGGGGCGCGAGGGAGGGAGGGGGTACGAGGGAGGATGGGTGCGCGAGGGAGGGAGGGGGTGCGAGAGAGGGAGGGAGGGTGTGTGAGGGAGGGAGGGGGCGCGAGGGAGGGAGGGGGCGCGAGGGAGGAAGGGGGTGCGAGGGAGGGAGGGAGCGCGAGGGAGGGAGGGTGTGTGAGGGAGGGTGTGTGAGGGAGGGAAGGGGCGCGAGGGAGGGAGGGGGCACAAGGGAGGAAGGGGGCACGAGGGAGGGAGGGAGCGCAAGGGAGGGAGGGAGCGCGAGGGAGGGAGAGAGCGCGAGGGAGGGAGGGGGCGCGAGGGGGGAGGGAGCGCGAGGGAGGTAGGGAGCGCGAGGGGGGGGCGGAGAGGGCACGAGTGGTGGAAGAGGGTGCACGAAGGGGGGAGGGTGCGCGGGGGAAGGAGGGTGCGTGAGGGAGGGATGGGACGCATGGGAGGGAGGGGGCGCGAGGGAGGGAGGGGGTGCGAGGGAGGGAGGGGGTGCGAGGGAGGGAGGGGGCGCGAGGGAGGGAGAGGGTGCAGGGGAGGGAGGGGGTGCGGGGGAGGGAGTGGGTGCGAGGAACGGCGGGGCCGCGAGCGAGGGGCAGAGTGGGCGCAAGAGGGGGCAGAGGGGACGCAATGGGAGGGTAGAGGGGCGTGAGCAGGGGGAGAGGGCACGAGAGGGGGCGGAGGAGGCATGACGGGGTCGGCAGGGCTGTGAGGCGGGGAGGGGGCACGAGCGTGGGAAGGGGCGCGTGGGGTGAGGGGCAGGGGGCACAGGGTCAGCGATGGGGCGCAGGGGTGAGCGAGGGTTCAGAGGTCAGCGAGGGGGGATAGTTGGGGAAGGGGGAAGAGTGAGGGGGAGGGGCGAGTCGGGGGGAAGGAGGGGGAGAGGGAGGGAGGAGGTGTGGGGGGAGTGAGGTGGTGCAGACGTGATGGAGGGGGCACTGGGGTGAGTGAGGGGGTGCAGGGGTGAGTGAGGGGGCGCAGGGGTGAGTGAGGGGGCGCAGGGGTGAGTGAGGGGTGAGCGAGGGAGGGAGCGAAAGGGGAGCCAGGAGCGAGGTGTGAGGGGGCAGAATGAGGGGGGCAAACGATGGGGGGAAGGGAGACGAGGGGGCGGAGGGGAGTGCAGGAGCGAGGGGGCGCGAGGGCGCGCGTGTGAGAGAGAGAGTGAGAGAGTGTGTGTGTGTGTTAGAGAGAGAGAGAGAGAGAGTGTGTGAGAGAATGCGTGTGTGGGAGACAGAGGGCGTGAGAGAGACTGAGGGCGTGAGCGAGAGAGACAGATGGCGTGAGACAGAGGCAGAGGGCGTGAGAGAGAGACAGAGGGAGTGAGCGAGAGACAGAGGGCGTGAGAGAGAGACAGAGGGCGGGTGAGAGAGACAGAGGGCGGGAGAGAGAGACAGAGGGCAGGAGAGAGAGACAGAGGGCGTGAGAGAGAGACAGAGGGCGTGAGAGAGAGACAGAGGGCGCGAGAGAGAGACAGAGGGCGCGAGAGAGAGACAGAGGGCGCGAGAGAGAGACAGAGGGCGCGAGAGAGAGACTGAGGGCGCGAGAGAGAGACTGAGGGCGCGAGAGAGAGACAGAGGGCGTGAGAGAGAGAGAGAGGGCGTGAGAGAGAGAGACAGAGGGCGCGAGAGAGAGACAGAGGGCGTGAGAGAGAGAGACAGAGGGCGTGAGACAGAGAGCGTGAGAGAGAGACAGAGTGCGTGAGAGAGAGACAGAGGGCGTGAGAGAGAGACAGAGGGCGTGAGAGAGACAGAGGGCGTGAGAGAGAGACAGAGGGCGTGAGAGAGAGACAGAGGGCGTGAGAGAGAGACAGAGGGCGTGAGAGAGAGACAGAGGGCGTGAGAGAGAGACAGAGGGCGTGAGAGAGAGAGACAGAGGGCGTGAGAGAGAGAGACAGAGGGCGTGAGAGAGAGACAGAGGGCGTGAGAGAGAGACAGAGGGCGTGAGAGAGAGAGAGGGCGTGAGAGAGAGACAGAGGGCGTGAGAGAGAGACAGAGGACGTGAGAGAGAGACAGAGGGCGTGAGAGAGAGACAGAGGGCGTGAGAGAGAGACAGAGGGCGTGAGAGAGAGAGAGACAGAGGGCGTGAGAGAGAGACAGAGGGCGTGAGAGAGAGACAGAGGGCGTGAGAGAGAGACAGAGGGCGTGAGAGAGAGAGACAGAGGGCGTGAGAGAGAGAGAGACAGAGGGCGTGAGAGAGAGAGACAGAGGGCGTGAGAGAGAGACAGAAGGCGTGAGACAGAGAGACAGAGGGCGTGCGAGAGAGACAGAGGGCGTGAGACAGAGAGACAGAGGGCGTGAGACAGAGAGACAGAGGGCGTGAGAGAGAGAGACAGAGGGCGTGAGAGAGAGAGACAGAGGGCGTGAGAGAGAGACAGAGGGCGTGAGAGAGAGAGAGAGGGCGTGAGAGAGAGACAGAGGGCGTGAGAGAGAGACAGAGGGCGTGAGAGAGAGACAGATGGCGTGAGAGGGAGACAGAGGGCGTGAGACAGAGAGACAGAGGGCGTGAGAGAGAGACAGAGGGCGTGAGAGAGAGACAGAGGGCGTGAGAGAGAGACAGAGGGCGTGAGACAGAGAGACAGAGGGCGTGAGAGAGAGACAGAGGGCGTGAGAGAGAGACAGAGGGCGTGAGAGAGAGACAGAGGGCGTGAGAGAGAGACAGAGGGCGTGAGAGAGAGACAGAGGGCGTGAGAGAGAGACAGAGGGCGTGAGAGAGAGACAGAGGGCGTGAGAGAGAGAGAGGGCGTGAGAGAGAGACAGAGGGCGTGAGAGAGAGACAGAGGGCGTGAGAGAGAGACAGAGGGCGTGAGAGAGAGACAGAGGGCGTGAGAGAGAGACAGAGGGCGTGAGAGAGAGAGACAGAGGGCGTGAGAGAGAGACAGAGGGCGTGAGAGAGAGACAGAGGGCGTGAGAGAGAGACAGAGGGCGTGAGAGAGAGACAGAGGGCGTGAGAGAGAGACAGAGGGCGTGAGAGAGAGACAGAGGGCGTGAGAGAGAGACAGAGGGCGTGAGAGAGAGACAGAGGGCGTGAGAGAGAGACAGAGGGCGTGAGAGAGAGACAGAGGGCGTGAGAGAGAGAGACAGAGGGCGTGAGAGAGAGACAGAGGGCGTGAGAGAGAGAGACAGAGGGCGTGAGAGAGAGAGAGACAGAGGGCGTGAGAGAGAGACAGAGGGCGTGAGAGAGAGACAGAGGGCGTGAGAGAGAGACAGAGTGCGTGAGAGGGAGACAGAGTGCGTGAGAGAGAGACAGAGGGCGTGAGAGAGAGACAGAGGGCGTGAGACAGAGACAGAGGGCGTGAGAGAGAGAGACAGAGGGCGTGAGAGAGAGAGACAGATGGCGTGAGAGAGAGACAGATGGCGTGAGAGAGAGACAGAGGGCGTGAGAGAGAGGCAGATGGAGTGGGAGAGAGACAGGGGGAGTGAGAGAGAGAAATTGGGAGTGAGAGAGAGACAGAGGGAGTGAGAGAGAGACAGAGGGAGTGAGAGAGAGACAGAGGGAGTGAGAGAGACACAAGGAGTGAGAGAGAGACAGAGGGCGTGAGAGAAAGAGACAGAGGGAGTGAGAGAGGGACAGAGGGAGTGAGAGAGAGAGACAGAGGGAGTGAGAGAGAGAGAGAGACAGAGGGAGTGAGAGAGAGACAGAGGGTGTGAGAGACACAGGGAGTGAGAGAGAGACAGAGGGCGTGAGAGAGAGAGACAGAGGGCGTGAGAGAGAGACAGAGGGCGTGAGAGAGAGACAGAGGGCGTGAGAGAGAGACAGAGGGCGTGAGAGAGAGACAGAGGGCGTGAGAGAGAGACAGAGGGCGTGAGAGAGAGAGACAGAGGGCGTGAGAGAGAGACAGAGGGCGTGAGAGAGAGACAGAGGGCGTGGGAGAGAGACAGAGGGCGTGAGAGAGAGACACAGGGCGTGAGAGAGAGAGACAGAGGGCGTGAGAGAGAGACAGAGGGCGTGAGAGAGAGACGGGGGCGTGAGAGAGAGACAGAGGGCGTGAGAGAGAGACAGAGGGCGTGAGAGAGAGACAGAGGGCCTGAGAGAGAGAGACAGAGGGCGTGAGAGAAAGACAGAGGGCGTGAGAGAGAGACAGAGGGCGCGAGAGAGAGACAGAGGGCGCGAGAGAGAGACAGAGGGCGCGAGAGAGAGACAGAGGGCGCGAGAGAGAGACAGAGGGCGCGAGAGAGAGACAGAGGGCGCGAGGGAGAGACAGAGGGCGCGAGAGAGAGACAGAGGGCGCGAGAGAGAGACAGAGGGCGCGAGAGAGAGACACAGAGGGCGCGAGAGAGAGACAGGGGGCGCGAGAGAGAGACAGAGGGCGCGAGAGAGAGACAGAGGGCGCGAGAGAGAGACAGAGGGCGTGAGAGAGAGACAGAGGGCGTGAGAGAGAGACAGAGGGCGTGAGAGTGAGACAGAGGGCGTGAGAGAGAGACAGAGTGCGTGAGAGAGAGACAGAGGGCGCGAGAGAGAGACAGAGGGCGCGAGAGAGAGACAGAGGGCGCGAGAGAGAGACAGAGGGCGCGAGAGAGAGACAGAGGGCGCGAGAGAGAGACAGAGGGCGCGAGAGAGAGACAGAGGGCGTGAGAGAGAGACAGAGGGCGTGAGAGAGAGACAGAGGGCGTGAGAGTGAGACAGAGGGCGTGAGAGAGAGACACAGGGCTTGAGAGAGAGACAGAGGGCGTGAGAGAGAGACAGAGGGCGTGAGAGAGAGACAGAGGGCGTGAGAGAGAGACAGAGGGCGTGAGAGAGAGACAGAGGGCGTGAGAGAGAGAGACAGAGGGCGTGAGAGAGAGAGACAGAGGGCGTGAGAGAGAGAGACAGAGGGCGTGAGAGAGAGACAGAGGGCGTGAGAGAGAGACAGAGGGCGTGAGAGAGAGACAGAGGGAGTGAGAGAGAGACAGATGGAGTGAGAGAGAGACAGAGGGAGTGAGAGAGAGAGACAGAGGGAGTGAGAGAGACACAGGGAGTGAGAGAGAGACAGAGGGCGCGAGAGAGAGACAGAGGGCGCGAGAGAGAGACAGAGGGCGCGAGAGAGAGACAGAGGGCGCGAGAGAGAGACAGAAGGCGCGAGAGGGAGACAGAGGGCGCGAGAGAGAGACAGAGGGCGCGAGAGAGAGACAGAGGGCGCGAGAGAGAGACAGAGGGCGCGAGAGAGAGAGACAGAGGGCGTGAGAGAGAGACAGAGGGCGTGAGAGAGAGACAGAGGGCGTGTGAGAGAGACAGAGGGCGTGAGAGGGAGACAGAGGGCGTGCGAGAGAGACAGAGGGCGTGAGAGAGAGACAGAGGGCGTGAGAGAGAGAGAGAGAGGGCGTGAGAGAGAGAGACAGAGGGCGTGAGAGAGAGACAGAGGGCGTGAGAGAGAGACAGAGTGCGTGAGAGAGAGACAGAGTGCGTGAGAGAGAGACAGAGGGCGTGAGAGAGAGACAGAGGGCGTGAGAGAGAGAGACAGAGGGCATGAGAGAGAGAGACAGAGGGCGTGAGAGAGAGACAGAGGGCGTGAGAGAGAGACAGAGGGCGTGAGAGAGAGACAGAGTGCGTGAGAGAGAGACAGAGTGCGTGAGAGAGAGACAGAGTGCGTGAGAGAGAGACAGAGGGCGTGAGAGAGAGACAGACGGCGTGAGAGACAGAGGGCGTGAGAGAGAGACAGAGGGCGTGGGAGAGAGACAGAGGGCGTGAGAGAGAGACAGAGGGCGTGAGAGAGAGACAGAGGGCGTGAGAGAGAGACAGAGGGCGTGAGAGAGAGACAGAGGGCATGAGAGAGAGACAGAAGGCGTGAGAGAGAGACAGAGGGCGTGAGAGAGAGACAGAGGGCGTGAGAGAGAGACAGAGGGCGTGAGACAGAGAGACAGAGGGCGTGCGAGAGAGACAGAGGGCGTGGGACAGAGACAGAGGGCGTGAGAGAGAGACAGAGGGCGTGAGAGAGAGACAGAGGGCGTGAGACAGAGAGACAGAGGGCGTGAGGGAGAGAGACAGAGGGCGTGAGAGAGAGACAGAGGGCGTGAGAGAGAGAGACAGAGGGAGTGAGAGAGAGACAGATGGAGTGGGAGAGAGACAGGGGGAGTGAGAGAGAGAAATTGGGAGTGAGAGAGAGACAGAGGGAGTGAGAGAGAGACAGAGGGAGTGAGAGAGAGACAGAGGGAGTGGGAGAGACACAAGGAGTGAGAGAGAGACAGAGGGCGTGAGAGAAAGAGACAGAGGGAGTGAGAGAGGGACAGAGGGAGTGAGAGAGAGAGACAGAGGGAGTGAGAGAGAGAGACAGAGGGAGTGAGAGAGAGAGAGAGACAGAGGGAGTGAGAGAGAGACAGAGGGTGTGAGAGACACAGGGAGTGAGAGAGAGACAGAGGGCGTGAGAGAGAGAGACAGAGGGCGTGAGAGAGAGACAGAGGGCGTGAGAGAGAGACAGAGGGCGTGAGAGAGAGACAGAGGGCGTGAGAGAGAGACAGAGGGCGCGAGAGAGAGACAGAGGGCGTGAGAGAGAGACAGAGGGCGCGAGAGAGAGACAGAGGGCGCGAGAGAGAGACAGAGGGCGCGAGAGAGAGACAGAGGGCGTGAGAGAGAGACAGAGGGCGTGGGAGAGAGACAGAGGGCGTGAGAGAGAGACAGAGGGCGTGAGAGTGAGACAGAGGGCGGGGGAGAGAGACACAGGGCTTGAGAGAGAGACAGAGGGCGTGAGAGAGAGACAGAGGGCGTGAGAGAGAGACAGAGGGCGTGAGAGAGAGACAGAGGGCGTGAGAGAGAGACAGAGGGCGTGAGAGAGAGAGACAGAGGGCGTGAGAGAGAGAGACAGAGGGCGTGAGAGAGAGAGACAGAGGGCGTGAGAGAGAGAGACAGAGGGCGTGAGAGAGAGACAGAGGGCGTGAGAGAGACAGAGGGCGTGAGAGAGAGAAAGAGGGAGTGAGAGAGAGACAGATGGAGTGAGAGAGAGACAGAGGGAGTGAGAGAGAGAGACACAGGGAGTGAGAGAGACACAGGGAGTGAGAGAGAGACAGAGGGCGCGAGAGAGAAACAGAGGGCGCGAGAGAGAGACAGAGGGCGCGAGAGAGAGACAGAGGGCGCGAGAGAGAGAGAGAAGGCGCGAGAGAGAGACAGAGGGCGCGAGAGAGAGACAGAGGGCGCGCGAGAGAGACAGAGGGCGCGAGAGAGAGACAGAGGGCGCGAGAGAGAGACAGAGGGCGCGAGAGAGAGACAGAGGGCGTGAGAGAGAGACAGAGGGCGTGAGAGAGAGACAGAGGGCGTGAGAGTGAGACAGAGGGCGTGAGAGAGAGACACAGGGCTTGAGAGAGAGACACAGGGCGTGAGAGAGAGACAGAGGGCGTGAGAGAGAGACAGAGGGCGTGAGAGAGAGGCAGAGGGCGTGAGAGAGAGACAGAGGGCGTGAGAGAGAGACAGAGGGCGTGAGAGTGAGAGACAGAGGGCGTGAGAGAGAGAGACAGAGGGCGTGAGAGAGAGAGACAGAGGGCGTGAGAGAGAGAGACAGAGGGCGTGAGAGAGAGACAGAGGGCGTGAGAGAGAGACAGAGGGCGTGAGAGAGAGACAGAGGGAGTGAGAGAGAGACAGATGGAGTGAGAGAGAGACAGAGGGAGTGAGAGAGAGAGACAGAGGGAGTGAGAGAGACACAGGGAGTGAGAGAGAGACAGAGGGCGTGAGAGAAAGAGACAGAGGGAGTGAGAGAGGGACAGAGGGAGTGAGAGAGAGAGACAGAGGGAGTGAGAGAGAGACAGAGGGAGTGAGAGTGAGACAGAGGGAGTGAGAGAGAGAGACAGAGGGAGTGAGAGACACAGGGAGTGAGAGAGAGACAGAGGGCGTGAGGGAAAGAGACAGAGGGAGTGAGAGAGGGACGGAGGAGTGAGAGCGAGAGACAGAGGGAGTGAGAGAGAGACAGAGGAGTGAGAGTGAGACAGAGGGAGTGAGAGAGAGACAGAGGGAGTGAGAGAGAGAGACAGAGGGCGTGAGAGAGAGACAGAGGGCGTGAGAGAGAGACAGAGGGCGTGAGAGAGAGAGAGGCGTGAGAGAGAGACAGAGGGCGTGAGAGAGAGACAGAGGGCGTGAGAGAGAGACAGAGGGCGTGAGAGAGAGACAGAGGGCGTGAGAGAGAGACAGAGGGCGTGAGAAAGAGACAGAGGGCGTGAGAGAGAGAGACAGAGGGCGTGAGAGAGAGACAGAGGGCGTGAGAGAGAGACAGAGGGCGTGAGAGAGAGACAGAGGGCGTGAGAGAGAGACAGAGGGCGTGAGAGAGAGACAGAGGGCGTGAGAGAGAGAGACAGAGGGCGTGAGAGAGAGACAGAGGGCGTGAGAGAGAGACAGAGGGCGTGAGAGAGAGAGACAGAGGGCGTGAGAGAGAGACAGAGGGCGTGAGAGAGAGAGACAGAGGGCGTGAGAGAGAGAGACAGAGGGCGTGAGAGAGAGACAGAGGGCGTGAGAGAGAGACAGAGGGCGTGAGAGAGAGACAGAGTGCGTGAGAGGGAGACAGAGTGCGTGAGAGAGAGACAGAGGGCGTGAGAGAGAGACAGACGGCGTGAGAGACAGAGGGCGTGAGAGAGAGACAGAGGGCGTGAGAGAGAGACAGAGGGCGTGAGAGAGAGAGACAGAGGGCGTGAGAGAGAGACAGAGGGCGTGTGAGAGAGACAGAGGGCGTGAGAGAGAGACAGAGGGCGTGAGAGAGGGACAAGGGCGTGAGAGAGGGACAGAGGGCGTGAGAGAGAGACAGAGGGCGTGAGAGAGAGAGACAGAGGGCGTGAGAGAGAGACAGAAGGCGTGAGACAGAGACAGAGGGCGTGAGAGAGAGACAGAGGGCGTGAGAGGGAGACAGAGGGCGTGAGACAGAGAGACAGAGGGCGTGAGAGAGAGACAGAGGGCGTGAGAGAGAGACAGAGGGCGTGAGAGAGAGAGACAGAGGGAGTGAGAGAGAGACAGATGGAGTTAGAGAGAGACAGATAGAGTGAGAGAGAGAAATTGGGAGTGAGAGAGAGACAGAGGGAGTGAGAGAGAGACAGAGGGAGTGAGAGAGACACAAGGAGTGAGAGAGAGACAGAGGGCGTGAGAGAAAGAGACAGAGGGAGTGAGAGAGAGACAGATGGAGTTAGAGAGAGACAGGGGGAGTGAGAGAGAGAAATTGGGAGTGAGAGAGAGACAGAGGGAGTGAGAGAGAGACAGAGGGAGTGAGATAGACACAAGGAGTGAGAGAGAGACAGAGGGCGTGAGAGAAAGAGACAGAGGGAGTGAGAGAGTGACAGAGGGAGTGAGAGAGAGAGACAGAGGGAGTGAGAGAGAGAGACAGAGGGAGTGAGAGAGAGAGAGAGAGACAGAGGGAGTGAGAGAGAGACAGAGGGTGTGAGAGACACAGGGAGTGAGAGAGAGACAGAGGGCGTGTGAGAGAGAGACAGAGGGCGTGAGAGAGAGACAGAGGGCGTGAGAGAGAGACAGAGGGCGTGAGAGAGAGACAGAGGGCGTGAGAGAGAGACAGAGGGCGTGAGAGAGAGACAGAGGGCGTGAGAGAGAGACAGAGGGCGGGAGAGAGAGACAGAGGGCGCGAGAGAGAGGCAGAGGGCGCGAGAGAGGGACAGAGGGTGCGAGAGAGAGACAGAGGGCGCGAGAGAGAGACAGAGGGCGCGAGAGAGAGACAGAGGGCGCGAGAGAGAGACAGAGGGCGCGAGAGAGAGACAGAGGGCGCGAGAGAGAGACAGAGGGCGCGAGAGAGAGACAGAGGGCGCGAGAGCGAGACAGAGGGCGAGAGAGAGAGACAGAGGGCGTGAGAGGGAGACAGAGGGCGTGAGACAGAGAGACAGAGGGCGTGAGAGAGAGACAGAGTGCGTGAGAGAGAGACAGAGGGCGTGAGAGAGAGACAGAGGGCGTGAGACAGAGACAGAGGGCGTGAGAGAGAGAGACAGAGGGCGTGAGAGAGAGAGACAGATGGCGTGAGAGAGAGACAGATGGCGTGAGAGAGAGACAGAGGGCGTGAGAGAGAGACAGAGGGCGTGAGAGAGAGACAGAGGGCGTGAGAGAGAGACAGAGGGCGCGAGAGAGAGACAGAGGGCGCGAGAGAGGGACAGAGGGCGCGAGAGATAGACAGAGGGCGCGAGAGTGAGACAGAGGGCGCGAGAGAGAGACAGAGGGCGCGAGAGAGAGACAGAGGGCGCGAGAGAGAGACAGAGGGCGCGAGAGAGAGACAGAGGGCGCGAGAGAGAGACAGAGGGCGCGAGAGCGAGACAGAGGGCGAGAGAGAGAGACAGAGGGCGTGAGAGGGAGACAGAGGGCGTGAGACAGAGAGACAGAGGGCGTGAGAGAGAGACAGAGTGCGTGAGAGAGAGACAGAGGGCGTGAGAGAGAGACAGAGGGCGTGAGACAGAGACAGAGGGCGTGAGAGAGAGAGACAGAGGGCGTGAGAGAGAGAGACAGATGGCGTGAGAGAGAGACAGATGGCGTGAGAGAGAGACAGAGGGCGTGAGAGAGAGGCAGATGGAGTGGGAGAGAGACAGGGGGAGTGAGAGAGAGAAATTGGGAGTGAGAGAGAGACAGAGGGAGTGAGAGAGAGACAGAGGGAGTGAGAGAGAGACAGAGGGAGTGAGAGAGACACAAGGAGTGAGAGAGAGACAGGGCCTGAGAGAAAGAGACAGAGGGAGTGAGAGAGGGACAGAGGGAGTGAGAGAGAGAGACAGAGGGAGTGAGAGAGAGAGAGAGACAGAGGGAGTGAGAGAGAGACAGAGGGTGTGAGAGACACAGGGAGTGAGAGAGAGACAGAGGGCGTGAGAGAGAGAGACAGAGGGCGTGAGAGAGAGACAGAGGGCGTGAGAGAGAGACAGAGGGCGTGAGAGAGAGACAGAGGGCGTGAGAGAGAGACAGAGGGCGTGAGAGAGAGACAGAGGGCGTGAGAGAGAGACAGAGGGCGTGAGAGAGAGACAGAGGGCGTGGGAGAGAGACAGAGGGCGTGAGAGAGAGACACAGGGCGTGAGAGAGAGAGACAGAGGGCGTGAGAGAGAGACAGAGGGCGTGAGAGAGAGACGGGGGCGTGAGAGAGAGACAGAGGGCGTGAGAGAGAGACAGAGGGCGTGAGAGAGAGACAGAGGGCCTGAGAGAGAGAGACAGAGGGCGTGAGAGAAAGACAGAGGGCGTGAGAGAGAGACAGAGGGCGCGAGAGAGAGACAGAGGGCGCGAGAGAGAGACAGAGGGCGCGAGAGAGAGACAGAGGGCGCGAGAGAGAGACAGAGGGCGCGAGGGAGAGACAGAGGGCGCGAGAGAGAGACAGAGGGCGCGAGAGAGAGACAGAGGGCGCGAGAGAGAGACACAGAGGGCGCGAGAGAGAGACAGAGGGCGCGAGAGAGAGACAGAGGGCGCGAGAGAGAGACAGAGTGCGCGAGAGAGAGACAGAGGGCGCGAGAGAGAGACAGAGGGCGCGAGAGAGAGACAGAGGGCGCGAGAGAGAGACAGAGGGCGTGAGAGAGAGACAGAGGGCGTGGGAGAGAGACAGAGGGCGTGAGAGAGAGACAGAGGGCGTGAGAGTGAGACAGAGGGCGTGAGAGAGAGACACAGGGCTTGAGAGAGAGACAGAGGGCGTGAGAGAGAGACAGAGGGCGTGAGAGAGAGACAGAGGGCGTGAGAGAGAGACAGAGGGCGTGAGAGAGAGACAGAGGGCGTGAGAGAGAGAGACAGAGGGCGTGAGAGAGAGAGACAGAGGGCGTGAGAGAGAGAGACAGAGGGCGTGAGAGAGAGACAGAGGGCGTGAGAGAGAGACAGATGGCGTGAGAGAGAGACAGAGGGAGTGAGAGAGAGACAGATGGAGTGAGAGAGAGACAGAGGGAGTGAGAGAGAGAGACAGAGGGAGTGAGAGAGACACAGGGAGTGAGAGAGAGACAGAGGGCGCGAGAGAGAGACAGAGGGCGCGAGAGAGAGACAGAGGGCGCGAGAGATAGACAGAGGGCGCGAGAGTGAGACAGAGGGCGCGAGAGAGAGACAGAGGGCGCGAGAGAGAGACAGAGGGCGCGAGAGAGAGACAGAGGGCGCGAGAGAGAGACAGAGGGCGCGAGAGAGAGACAGAGGGCGCGAGAGCGAGACAGAGGGCGAGAGAGAGAGACAGAGGGCGTGAGAGGGAGACAGAGGGCGTGAGACAGAGAGACAGAGGGCGTGAGAGAGAGACAGAGTGCGTGAGAGAGAGACAGAGGGCGTGAGAGAGAGACAGAGGGCGTGAGACAGAGACAGAGGGCGTGAGAGAGAGAGACAGAGGGCGTGAGAGAGAGAGACAGATGGCGTGAGAGAGAGACAGATGGCGTGAGAGAGAGACAGAGGGCGTGAGAGAGAGGCAGATGGAGTGGGAGAGAGACAGGGGGAGTGAGAGAGAGAAATTGGGAGTGAGAGAGAGACAGAGGGAGTGAGAGAGAGACAGAGGGAGTGAGAGAGAGACAGAGGGAGTGAGAGAGACACAAGGAGTGAGAGAGAGACAGGGCCTGAGAGAAAGAGACAGAGGGAGTGAGAGAGGGACAGAGGGAGTGAGAGAGAGAGACAGAGGGAGTGAGAGAGAGAGAGAGACAGAGGGAGTGAGAGAGAGACAGAGGGTGTGAGAGACACAGGGAGTGAGAGAGAGACAGAGGGCGTGAGAGAGAGGGACAGAGGGCGTGAGAGAGAGACAGAGGGCGTGAGAGAGAGACAGAGGGCGTGAGAGAGAGACAGAGGGCGTGAGAGAGAGACAGAGGGCGTGAGAGAGAGAGACAGAGGGCGTGAGAGAGAGACAGAGGGCGTGAGAGAGAGACAGAGGGCGTGAGAGAGAGACAGAGGGCGTGGGAGAGAGACAGAGGGCGTGAGAGAGAGACACAGGGCGTGAGAGAGAGAGACAGAGGGCGTGAGAGAGAGACAGAGGGCGTGAGAGAGAGACGGGGGCGTGAGAGAGAGACAGAGGGCGTGAGAGAGAGACAGAGGGCGTGAGAGAGAGACAGAGGGCCTGAGAGAGAGAGACAGAGGGCGTGAGAGAAAGACAGAGGGCGTGAGAGAGAGACAGAGGGCGCGAGAGAGAGACAGAGGGCGCGAGAGAGAGACAGAGGGCGCGAGAGAGAGACAGAGGGCGCGAGAGAGAGACAGAGGGCGCGAGGGAGAGACAGAGGGCGCGAGAGAGAGACAGAGGGCGCGAGAGAGAGACAGAGGGCGCGAGAGAGAGACACAGAGGGCGCGAGAGAGAGACAGAGGGCGCGAGAGAGAGACAGAGGGCGCGAGAGAGAGACAGAGGGCGCGAGAGAGAGACAGAGTGCGCGAGAGAGAGACAGAGGGCGCGAGAGAGAGACAGAGGGCGTGAGAGAGAGACAGAGGGCGTGAGAGAGAGACAGAGGGCGTGGGAGAGAGACAGAGGGCGTGAGAGAGAGACAGAGGGCGTGAGAGTGAGACAGAGGGCGTGAGAGAGAGACACAGGGCTTGAGAGAGAGACAGAGGGCGTGAGGGAGAGACAGAGGGCGTGAGAGAGAGACAGAGGGCGTGAGAGAGAGACAGAGGGCGTGAGAGAGAGACAGAGGGCGTGAGAGAGAGAGACAGAGGGCGTGAGAGAGAGAGACAGAGGGCGTGAGAGAGAGAGACAGAGGGCGTGAGAGAGAGAGACAGAGGGCGTGAGAGAGAGACAGAGGGCGTGAGAGAGAGACAGAGGGCGTGAGAGAGAGACAGAGGGAGTGAGAGAGAGACAGATGGAGTGAGAGAGAGACAGAGGGAGTGAGAGAGAGAGACAGAGGGAGTGAGAGAGACACAGGGAGTGAGAGAGAGACAGAGGGCGCGAGAGAGAGACAGAGGGCGCGAGAGAGAGACAGAGGGCGCGAGAGAGAGACAGAGGGCGCGAGAGAGAGACAGAAGGCGCGAGAGAGAGACAGAGGGCGCGAGAGAGAGACAGAGGGCGCGAGAGAGAGACAGAGGGCGCGAGAGAGAGACAGAGGGCGCGAGAGAGAGAGACAGAGGGCGTGAGAGAGAGACAGAGGGCGTGAGAGAGAGACAGAGGGCGTGAGAGAGAGACAGAGGGCGTGAGAGAGAGACAGAGGGCGTGCGAGAGAGACAGAGGGCGTGAGAGAGAGACAGAGGGCGTGAGAGAGAGAGACAGAGGGCGTGAGAGAGAGAGACAGAGGGCGTGAGAGAGAGACAGAGGGCGTGAGAGAGAGACAGAGTGCGTGAGAGAGAGACAGAGTGCGTGAGAGAGAGACAGAGGGCGTGAGAGAGAGACAGAGGGCGTGAGAGAGAGAGACAGAGGGCATGAGAGAGAGAGACAGAGGGCGTGAGAGAGAGACAGAGGGCGTGAGAGAGAGACAGAGGGCGTGAGAGAGAGACAGAGTGCGTGAGAGAGAGACAGAGTGCGTGAGAGAGAGACAGAGTGCGTGAGAGAGAGACAGAGGGCGTGAGAGAGAGACAGACGGCGTGAGAGACAGAGGGCGTGAGAGAGAGACAGAGGGCGTGGGAGAGAGACAGAGGGCGTGAGAGAGAGACAGAGGGCGTGAGAGAGAGACAGAGGGCGTGAGAGAGAGACAGAAGGCGTGAGAGAGAGACAGAGGGCATGAGAGAGAGAGACAGAAGGCGTGAGAGAGAGACAGAGGGCGTGAGAGAGAGACAGAGGGCGTGAGAGAGAGACAGAGGGCGTGAGACAGAGAGACAGAGGGCGTGCGAGAGAGACAGAGGGCGTGAGACAGAGACAGAGGGCGTGAGAGAGAGACAGAGGGCGTGAGAGAGAGACAGAGGGCGTGAGACAGAGAGACAGAGGGCGTGAGGGAGAGAGACAGAGGGCGTGAGAGAGAGACAGAGGGCGTGAGAGAGAGAGACAGAGGGAGTGAGAGAGAGACAGATGGAGTGGGAGAGAGACAGGGGGAGTGAGAGAGAGAAATTGGGAGTGAGAGAGAGACAGAGGGAGTGAGAGAGAGACAGAGGGAGTGAGAGAGAGACAGAGGGAGTGAGAGAGACACAAGGAGTGAGAGAGAGACAGAGGGCGTGAGAGAAAGAGACAGAGGGAGTGAGAGAGGGACAGAGGGAGTGAGAGAGAGAGACAGAGGGAGTGAGAGAGAGAGACAGAGGGAGTGAGAGAGAGAGAGAGACAGAGGGAGTGAGAGAGAGACAGAGGGTGTGAGAGACACAGGGAGTGAGAGAGAGACAGAGGGCGTGAGAGAGAGAGACAGAGGGCGTGAGAGAGAGATAGAGGGCGTGAGAGAGAGACAGAGGGCGTGAGAGAGAGACAGAGGGCGTGAGAGAGAGACAGAGGGCGCGAGAGAGAGACAGAGCGCGCGAGAGAGAGACAGAGGGCGCGAGAGAGAGACAGAGGGCGTGAGAGAGAGACAGAGGGCGTGGGAGAGAGACAGAGGGCGTGAGAGAGAGACAGAGGGCGTGAGAGTGAGACAGAGGGCGGGGGAGAGAGACACAGGGCTTGAGAGAGAGACAGAGGGCGTGAGAGAGAGACAGAGGGCGTGAGAGAGAGACAGAGGGCGTGAGAGAGAGACAGAGGGCGTGAGAGAGAGACAGAGGGCGTGAGAGAGAGAGACAGAGGGCGTGAGAGAGAGAGACAGAGGGCGTGAGAGAGAGAGACAGAGGGCGTGAGAGAGAGAGACAGAGGGCGTGAGAGAGAGACAGAGGGCGTGAGAGAGACAGAGGGCGTGAGAGAGAGACAGAGGGAGTGAGAGAGAGACAGATGGAGTGAGAGAGAGACAGAGGGAGTGAGAGAGAGAGACACAGGGAGTGAGAGAGACACAGGGAGTGAGAGAGAGACAGAGGGCGCGAGAGAGAAACAGAGGGCGCGAGAGAGAGACAGAGGGCGCGAGAGAGAGACAGAGGGCGCGAGAGAGAGACAGAAGGCGCGAGAGAGAGACAGAGGGCGCGAGAGAGAGACAGAGGGCGCGAGAGAGAGACAGAGGGCGCGAGAGAGAGACAGAGGGCGCGAGAGAGAGACAGAGGGCGCGAGAGAGAGACAGAGGGCGTGAGAGAGAGAGACAGAGGGCGTGCGAGAGAGACAGAGGGCGTGAGAGTGAGACAGAGGGCGTGAGAGAGAGACACAGGGCTTGGGAGAGAGACACAGGGCGTGAGAGAGAGACAGAGGGCGTGAGAGAGAGACAGAGGGCGTGAGAGAGAGGCAGAGGGCGTAAGAGAGAGACAGAGGGCGTGAGAGAGAGACAGAGGGCGTGAGAGAGAGAGACAGAGGGCGTGAGAGAGAGAGACAGAGGGCGTGAGAGAGAGAGACAGAGGGCGTGAGAGAGAGAGACAGAGGGCGTGAGAGAGAGACAGAGGGCGTGAGAGAGAGACAGAGGGCGTGAGAGAGAGACAGAGGGAGTGAGAGAGAGACAGATGGAGTGAGAGAGAGACAGAGGGAGTGCGAGAGAGAGACAGAGGGAGTGAGAGAGACACAGGGAGTGAGAGAGAGACAGAGGGCGTGAGAGAAAGAGACAGAGGGAGTGAGAGAGGGACAGAGGGAGTGAGAGAGAGAGACAGAGGGAGTGAGAGAGAGACAGAGGGAGTGAGAGTGAGACAGAGGGCGTGAGACAGAGACAGAGGGCGTGAGAGAGAGAGACAGAGGGCGTGAGAGAGAGAGACAGATGGCGTGAGAGAGAGACAGATGGCGTGAGAGAGAGACAGAGGGCGTGAGAGAGAGGCAGATGGAGTGGGAGAGAGACAGGGGGAGTGAGAGAGAGAAATTGGGAGTGAGAGAGAGACAGAGGGAGTGAGAGAGAGACAGAGGGAGTGAGAGAGAGACAGAGGGAGTGAGAGAGACACAAGGAGTGAGAGAGAGACAGGGCCTGAGAGAAAGAGACAGAGGGAGTGAGAGAGGGACAGAGGGAGTGAGAGAGAGAGACAGAGGGAGTGAGAGAGAGAGAGAGACAGAGGGAGTGAGAGAGAGACAGAGGGTGTGAGAGACACAGGGAGTGAGAGAGAGACAGAGGGCGTGAGAGAGAGAGACAGAGGGCGTGAGAGAGAGACAGAGGGCGTGAGAGAGAGACAGAGGGCGTGAGAGAGAGACAGAGGGCGTGAGAGAGAGACAGAGGGCGTGAGAGAGAGACAGAGGGCGTGAGAGAGAGACAGAGGGCGTGAGAGAGAGACAGAGGGCGTGAGAGAGAGACAGAGGGCGTGGGAGAGAGACAGAGGGCGTGAGAGAGAGACACAGGGCGTGAGAGAGAGAGACAGAGGGCGTGAGAGAGAGACAGAGGGCGTGAGAGAGAGACGGGGGCGTGAGAGAGAGACAGAGGGCGTGAGAGAGAGACAGAGGGCGTGAGAGAGAGACAGAGGGCCTGAGAGAGAGAGACAGAGGGCGTGAGAGAAAGACAGAGGGCGTGAGAGAGAGACAGAGGGCGCGAGAGAGAGACAGAGGGCGCGAGAGAGAGACAGAGGGCGCGAGAGAGAGACAGAGGGCGCGAGAGAGAGACAGAGGGCGCGAGGGAGAGACAGAGGGCGCGAGAGAGAGACAGAGGGCGCGAGAGAGAGACAGAGGGCGCGAGAGAGAGACACAGAGGGCGCGAGAGAGAGACAGAGGGCGCGAGAGAGAGACAGAGGGCGCGAGAGAGAGACAGAGTGCGCGAGAGAGAGACAGAGGGCGCGAGAGAGAGACAGAGGGCGCGAGAGAGAGACAGAGGGCGCGAGAGAGAGACAGAGGGCGTGAGAGAGAGACAGAGGGCGTGGGAGAGAGACAGAGGGCGTGAGAGAGAGACAGAGGGCGTGAGAGTGAGACAGAGGGCGTGAGAGAGAGACACAGGGCTTGAGAGAGAGACAGAGGGCGTGAGAGAGAGACAGAGGGCGTGAGAGAGAGACAGAGGGCGTGAGAGAGAGACAGAGGGCGTGAGAGAGAGACAGAGGGCGTGAGAGAGAGAGACAGAGGGCGTGAGAGAGAGAGACAGAGGGCGTGAGAGAGAGAGACAGAGGGCGTGAGAGAGAGACAGAGGGCGTGAGAGAGAGAGACAGATGGCGTGAGAGAGAGACAGAGGGAGTGAGAGAGAGACAGATGGAGTGAGAGAGAGACAGAGGGAGTGAGAGAGAGAGACAGAGGGAGTGAGAGAGACACAGGGAGTGAGAGAGAGACAGAGGGCGCGAGAGAGAGACAGAGGGCGCGAGAGAGAGACAGAGGGCGCGAGAGATAGACAGAGGGCGCGAGAGTGAGACAGAGGGCGCGAGAGAGAGACAGAGGGCGCGAGAGAGAGACAGAGGGCGCGAGAGAGAGACAGAGGGCGCGAGAGAGAGACAGAGGGCGCGAGAGAGAGACAGAGGGCGCGAGAGCGAGACAGAGGGCGAGAGAGAGAGACAGAGGGCGTGAGAGGGAGACAGAGGGCGTGAGACAGAGAGACAGAGGGCGTGAGAGAGAGACAGAGTGCGTGAGAGAGAGACAGAGGGCGTGAGAGAGAGACAGAGGGCGTGAGACAGAGACAGAGGGCGTGAGAGAGAGAGACAGAGGGCGTGAGAGAGAGAGACAGATGGCGTGAGAGAGAGACAGATGGCGTGAGAGAGAGACAGAGGGCGTGAGAGAGAGGCAGATGGAGTGGGAGAGAGACAGGGGGAGTGAGAGAGAGAAATTGGGAGTGAGAGAGAGACAGAGGGAGTGAGAGAGAGACAGAGGGAGTGAGAGAGAGACAGAGGGAGTGAGAGAGACACAAGGAGTGAGAGAGAGACAGGGCCTGAGAGAAAGAGACAGAGGGAGTGAGAGAGGGACAGAGGGAGTGAGAGAGAGAGACAGAGGGAGTGAGAGAGAGAGAGAGACAGAGGGAGTGAGAGAGAGACAGAGGGTGTGAGAGACACAGGGAGTGAGAGAGAGACAGAGGGCGTGAGAGAGAGGGACAGAGGGCGTGAGAGAGAGACAGAGGGCGTGAGAGAGAGACAGAGGGCGTGAGAGAGAGACAGAGGGCGTGAGAGAGAGACAGAGGGCGTGAGAGAGAGACAGAGGGCGTGAGAGAGAGACAGAGGGCGTGAGAGAGAGACAGAGGGCGTGAGAGAGAGACAGAGGGCGTGGGAGAGAGACAGAGGGCGTGAGAGAGAGACACAGGGCGTGAGAGAGAGAGACAGAGGGCGTGAGAGAGAGACAGAGGGCGTGAGAGAGAGACGGGGGCGTGAGAGAGAGACAGAGGGCGTGAGAGAGAGACAGAGGGCGTGAGAGAGAGACAGAGGGCCTGAGAGAGAGAGACAGAGGGCGTGAGAGAAAGACAGAGGGCGTGAGAGAGAGACAGAGGGCGCGAGAGAGAGACAGAGGGCGCGAGAGAGAGACAGAGGGCGCGAGAGAGAGACAGAGGGCGCGAGAGAGAGACAGAGGGCGCGAGGGAGAGACAGAGGGCGCGAGAGAGAGACAGAGGGCGCGAGAGAGAGACAGAGGGCGCGAGAGAGAGACACAGAGGGCGCGAGAGAGAGACAGAGGGCGCGAGAGAGAGACAGAGGGCGCGAGAGAGAGACAGAGGGCGCGAGAGAGAGACAGAGTGCGCGAGAGAGAGACAGAGGGCGCGAGAGAGAGACAGAGGGCGTGAGAGAGAGACAGAGGGCGTGAGAGAGAGACAGAGGGCGTGGGAGAGAGACAGAGGGCGTGAGAGAGAGACAGAGGGCGTGAGAGTGAGACAGAGGGCGTGAGAGAGAGACACAGGGCTTGAGAGAGAGACAGAGGGCGTGAGAGAGAGACAGAGGGCGTGAGAGAGAGACAGAGGGCGTGAGAGAGAGACAGAGGGCGTGAGAGAGAGACAGAGGGCGTGAGAGAGAGAGACAGAGGGCGTGAGAGAGAGAGACAGAGGGCGTGAGAGAGAGAGACAGAGGGCGTGAGAGAGAGAGACAGAGGGCGTGAGAGAGAGACAGAGGGCGTGAGAGAGAGACAGAGGGCGTGAGAGAGAGACAGAGGGAGTGAGAGAGAGACAGATGGAGTGAGAGAGAGACAGAGGGAGTGAGAGAGAGAGACAGAGGGAGTGAGAGAGACACAGGGAGTGAGAGAGAGACAGAGGGCGCGAGAGAGAGACAGAGGGCGCGAGAGAGAGACAGAGGGCGCGAGAGAGAGACAGAGGGCGCGAGAGAGAGACAGAAGGCGCGAGAGAGAGACAGAGGGCGCGAGAGAGAGACAGAGGGCGCGAGAGAGAGACAGAGGGCGCGAGAGAGAGACAGAGGGCGCGAGAGAGAGAGACAGAGGGCGTGAGAGAGAGACAGAGGGCGTGAGAGAGAGACAGAGGGCGTGAGAGAGAGACAGAGGGCGTGAGAGAGAGACAGAGGGCGTGAGAGAGAGACAGAGGGCGTGCGAGAGAGACAGAGGGCGTGAGAGAGAGACAGAGGGCGTGAGAGAGAGAGACAGAGGGCGTGAGAGAGAGAGACAGAGGGCGTGAGAGAGAGACAGAGGGCGTGAGAGAGAGACAGAGTGCGTGAGAGAGAGACAGAGTGCGTGAGAGAGAGACAGAGGGCGTGAGAGAGAGACAGAGGGCGTGAGAGAGAGAGACAGAGGGCATGAGAGAGAGAGACAGAGGGCGTGAGAGAGAGACAGAGGGCGTGAGAGAGAGACAGAGGGCGTGAGAGAGAGACAGAGTGCGTGAGAGAGAGACAGAGTGCGTGAGAGAGAGACAGAGTGCGTGAGAGAGAGACAGAGGGCGTGAGAGAGAGACAGACGGCGTGAGAGACAGAGGGCGTGAGAGAGAGACAGAGGGCGTGGGAGAGAGACAGAGGGCGTGAGAGAGAGACAGAGGGCGTGAGAGAGAGACAGAGGGCGTGAGAGAGAGACAGAAGGCGTGAGAGAGAGACAGAGGGCATGAGAGAGAGAGACAGAAGGCGTGAGAGAGAGACAGAGGGCGTGAGAGAGAGACAGAGGGCGTGAGAGAGAGACAGAGGGCGTGAGACAGAGAGACAGAGGGCGTGCGAGAGAGACAGAGGGCGTGAGACAGAGACAGAGGGCGTGAGAGAGAGACAGAGGGCGTGAGAGAGAGACAGAGGGCGTGAGACAGAGAGACAGAGGGCGTGAGGGAGAGAGACAGAGGGCGTGAGAGAGAGACAGAGGGCGTGAGAGAGAGAGACAGAGGGAGTGAGAGAGAGACAGATGGAGTGGGAGAGAGACAGGGGGAGTGAGAGAGAGAAATTGGGAGTGAGAGAGAGACAGAGGGAGTGAGAGAGAGACAGAGGGAGTGAGAGAGAGACAGAGGGAGTGAGAGAGACACAAGGAGTGAGAGAGAGACAGAGGGCGTGAGAGAAAGAGACAGAGGGAGTGAGAGAGGGACAGAGGGAGTGAGAGAGAGAGACAGAGGGAGTGAGAGAGAGAGACAGAGGGAGTGAGAGAGAGAGAGAGACAGAGGGAGTGAGAGAGAGACAGAGGGTGTGAGAGACACAGGGAGTGAGAGAGAGACAGAGGGCGTGAGAGAGAGAGACAGAGGGCGTGAGAGAGAGATAGAGGGCGTGAGAGAGAGACAGAGGGCGTGAGAGAGAGACAGAGGGCGTGAGAGAGAGACAGAGGGCGCGAGAGAGAGACAGAGGGCGCGAGAGAGAGACAGAGGGCGCGAGAGAGAGACAGAGGGCGTGAGAGAGAGACAGAGGGCGTGGGAGAGAGACAGAGGGCGTGAGAGAGAGACAGAGGGCGTGAGAGTGAGACAGAGGGCGGGGGAGAGAGACACAGGGCTTGAGAGAGAGACAGAGGGCGTGAGAGAGAGACAGAGGGCGTGAGAGAGAGACAGAGGGCGTGAGAGAGAGACAGAGGGCGTGAGAGAGAGACAGAGGGCGTGAGAGAGAGAGACAGAGGGCGTGAGAGAGAGAGACAGAGGGCGTGAGAGAGAGAGACAGAGGGCGTGAGAGAGAGAGACAGAGGGCGTGAGAGAGAGACAGAGGGCGTGAGAGAGACAGAGGGCGTGAGAGAGAGACAGAGGGAGTGAGAGAGAGACAGATGGAGTGAGAGAGAGACAGAGGGAGTGAGAGAGAGAGACACAGGGAGTGAGAGAGACACAGGGAGTGAGAGAGAGACAGAGGGCGCGAGAGAGAAACAGAGGGCGCGAGAGAGAGACAGAGGGCGCGAGAGAGAGACAGAGGGCGCGAGAGAGAGACAGAAGGCGCGAGAGAGAGACAGAGGGCGCGAGAGAGAGACAGAGGGCGCGAGAGAGAGACAGAGGGCGCGAGAGAGAGACAGAGGGCGCGAGAGAGAGACAGAGGGCGCGAGAGAGAGACAGAGGGCGTGAGAGAGAGAGACAGAGGGCGTGCGAGAGAGACAGAGGGCGTGAGAGTGAGACAGAGGGCGTGAGAGAGAGACACAGGGCTTGGGAGAGAGACACAGGGCGTGAGAGAGAGACAGAGGGCGTGAGAGAGAGACAGAGGGCGTGAGAGAGAGGCAGAGGGCGTAAGAGAGAGACAGAGGGCGTGAGAGAGAGACAGAGGGCGTGAGAGAGAGAGACAGAGGGCGTGAGAGAGAGAGACAGAGGGCGTGAGAGAGAGAGACAGAGGGCGTGAGAGAGAGAGACAGAGGGCGTGAGAGAGAGACAGAGGGCGTGAGAGAGAGACAGAGGGCGTGAGAGAGAGACAGAGGGAGTGAGAGAGAGACAGATGGAGTGAGAGAGAGACAGAGGGAGTGCGAGAGAGAGACAGAGGGAGTGAGAGAGACACAGGGAGTGAGAGAGAGACAGAGGGCGTGAGAGAAAGAGACAGAGGGAGTGAGAGAGGGACAGAGGGAGTGAGAGAGAGAGACAGAGGGAGTGAGAGAGAGACAGAGGGAGTGAGAGTGAGACAGAGGGAGTGAGAGAGAGACAGAGGGAGTGAGAGAGAGAGACAGAGGGAGTGAGAGACACAGGGAGTGAGAGAGAGACAGAGGGCGTGAGGGAAAGAGACAGAGGGAGTGAGAGAGGGACGGAGGGAGTGAGAGGGAGAGACAGAGGGAGTGAGAGAGAGACAGAGGGAGTGAGAGTGAGACAGAGGGAGTGAGAGAGAGACAGAGGGAGTGAGAGAGAGAGATAGAGGGCATGAGAGAGAGAGACAGAGGGCGTGAGAGAGAGAGACAGAGGGCGTGAGAGAGAGACAGAGGGCGTGAGAGAGAGAGAGACAGAGGGCGTGAGAGAGAGAGACAGAGGGCGTGAGAGAGAGAGACAGAGGGCGTGAGAGAGAGACAGAAGGCGTGAGACAGAGAGACAGAGGGCGTGCGAGAGAGACAGAGGGCGTGAGAGAGAGACAGAGGGCGTGAGACAGAGAGACAGAGGGCGTGAGAGAGAGACAGAGGGCGTGAGAGAGAGACAGAGGGCGTGAGCGAGAGACAGAGGGCGTGAGAGAGAGACAGAGGGCGTGAGAGAGAGACAGAGGGCGTGAGAGAGAGAGAGAGGGCGTGAGAGAGATACAGAGGGCGTGAGAGAGAGACAGAGGGCGTGAGAGAGAGACAGATGGCGTGAGAGAGAGACAGAGGGCGTGAGACAGAGAGACAGAGGGCGTGAGAGAGAGACAGAGGGCGTGAGAGAGAGGCAGAGGGCGTGAGAGAGAGACAGAGGGCGTGAGAGAGAGACAGAGGGCGTGAGAGAGAGACAGAGGGCGTGAGAGAGAGACAGAGGGCGTGAGAGAGAGACAGAGGGCGTGAGAGAGAGACAGAGGGCGTGAGAGAGAGACACAGGGCGTGAGAGAGAGAGACAGAGGGCGTGAGAGAGAGACAGAGGGCGTGAGAGAGAGACGGGGGCGTGAGAGAGAGACAGAGGGCGTGAGAGAGAGACAGAGGGCGTGAGAGAGAGACAGAGGGCCTGAGAGAGAGAGACAGAGGGCGTGAGAGAAAGACAGAGGGCGTGAGAGAGAGACAGAGGGCGCGAGAGAGAGACAGAGGGCGCGAGAGAGAGACAGAGGGCGCGAGAGAGAGACAGAGGGCGCGAGAGAGAGACAGAGGGCGCGAGGGAGAGACAGAGGGCGCGAGAGAGAGACAGAGGGCGCGAGAGAGAGACAGAGGGCGCGAGAGAGAGACACAGAGGGCGCGAGAGAGAGACAGAGGGCGCGAGAGAGAGACAGAGGGCGCGAGAGAGAGACAGAGGGCGCGAGAGAGAGACAGAGTGCGCGAGAGAGAGACAGAGGGCGCGAGAGAGAGACAGAGGGCGCGAGAGAGAGACAGAGGGCGTGAGAGAGAGACAGAGGGCGTGAGAGAGAGACAGAGGGCGTGGGAGAGAGACAGAGGGCGTGAGAGAGAGACAGAGGGCGTGAGAGTGAGACAGAGGGCGTGAGAGAGAGACACAGGGCTTGAGAGAGAGACAGAGGGCGTGAGAGAGAGACAGAGGGCGTGAGAGAGAGACAGAGGGCGTGAGAGAGAGACAGAGGGCGTGAGAGAGAGACAGAGGGCGTGAGAGAGAGAGACAGAGGGCGTGAGAGAGAGAGACAGAGGGCGTGAGAGAGAGAGACAGAGGGCGTGAGAGAGAGACAGAGGGCGTGAGAGAGAGACAGAGGGCGTGAGAGAGAGACAGAGGGAGTGAGAGAGAGACAGATGGAGTGAGAGAGAGACAGAGGGAGTGAGAGAGAGAGACAGAGGGAGTGAGAGAGACACAGGGAGTGAGAGAGAGACAGAGGGCGTGAGAGAGAGACAGAGGGCGCGAGAGAGAGACAGAGGGCGCGAGAGAGAGACAGAGGGCGCGAGAGAGAGACAGAAGGCGCGAGAGAGAGACAGAGGGCGCGAGAGAGAGACAGAGGGCGCGAGAGAGAGACAGAGGGCGCGAGAGAGAGAGACAGAGGGCGTGAGAGAGAGACAGAGGGCGTGAGAGAGAGACAGAGGGCGTGAGAGAGAGACAGAGGGCGTGAGAGAGAGACAGAGGGCGTGAGAGAGAGACAGAGGGCGTGAGAGAGAGACAGAGGGCGTGAGAGAGAGAGACAGAGGGCGTGAGAGAGAGAGACAGAGGGCGTGAGAGAGAGACAGAGGGCGTGAGAGAGAGACAGAGTGCGTGAGAGAGAGACAGAGTGCGTGAGAGAGAGACAGAGGGCGTGAGAGAGAGACAGAGGGCGTGAGAGAGAGAGACAGAGGGCATGAGAGAGAGAGACAGAGGGCGTGAGAGAGAGACAGAGGGCGTGAGAGAGAGACAGAGGGCGTGAGAGAGAGACAGAGTGCGTGAGAGAGAGACAGAGTGCGTGAGAGAGAGACAGAGTGCGTGAGAGAGAGACAGAGGGCGTGAGAGAGAGACAGACGGCGTGAGAGACAGAGGGCGTGAGAGAGAGACAGAGGGCGTGGGAGAGAGACAGAGGGCGTGAGAGAGAGACAGAGGGCGTGAGAGAGAGACAGAGGGCGTGAGAGAGAGACAGAAGGCGTGAGAGAGAGACAGAGGGCATGAGAGAGAGAGACAGAAGGCGTGAGAGAGAGACAGAGGGCGTGAGAGAGAGACAGAGGGCGTGAGAGAGAGACAGAGGGCGTGAGACAGAGAGACAGAGGGCGTGCGAGAGAGACAGAGGGCGTGAGACAGAGACAGAGGGCGTGAGAGAGAGACAGAGGGCGTGAGAGAGAGACAGAGGGCGTGAGACAGAGAGACAGAGGGCGTGAGGGAGAGAGACAGAGGGCGTGAGAGAGAGACAGAGGGCGTGAGAGAGAGAGACAGAGGGAGTGAGAGAGAGACAGATGGAGTGGGAGAGAGACAGGGGGAGTGAGAGAGAGAAATTGGGAGTGAGAGAGAGACAGAGGGAGTGAGAGAGAGACAGAGGGAGTGAGAGAGAGACAGAGGGAGTGAGAGAGACACAAGGAGTGAGAGAGAGACAGAGGGCGTGAGAGAAAGAGACAGAGGGAGTGAGAGAGGGACAGAGGGAGTGAGAGAGAGAGACAGAGGGAGTGAGAGAGAGAGACAGAGGGAGTGAGAGAGAGAGAGAGACAGAGGGAGTGAGAGAGAGACAGAGGGTGTGAGAGACACAGGGAGTGAGAGAGAGACAGAGGGCGTGAGAGAGAGAGACAGAGGGCGTGAGAGAGAGACAGAGGGCGTGAGAGAGAGACAGAGGGCGTGAGAGAGAGACAGAGGGCGTGAGAGAGAGACAGAGGGCGTGAGAGAGAGACAGAGGGCGTGAGAGAGAGACAGAGGGCGCGAGAGAGAGACAGAGGGCGCGAGAGAGAGACAGAGGGCGCGAGAGAGAGACAGAGGGCGTGAGAGAGAGACAGAGGGCGTGGGAGAGAGACAGAGGGCGTGAGAGAGAGACAGAGGGCGTGAGAGTGAGACAGAGGGCGGGGGAGAGAGACACAGGGCTTGAGAGAGAGACAGAGGGCGTGAGAGAGAGACAGAGGGCGTGAGAGAGAGACAGAGGGCGTGAGAGAGAGACAGAGGGCGTGAGAGAGAGAGACAGAGGGCGTGAGAGAGAGAGACAGAGGGCGTGAGAGAGAGAGACAGAGGGCGTGAGAGAGAGAGACAGAGGGCGTGAGAGAGAGACAGAGGGCGTGAGAGAGACAGAGGGCGTGAGAGAGAGACAGAGGGAGTGAGAGAGAGACAGATGGAGTGAGAGAGAGACAGAGGGAGTGAGAGAGAGAGACACAGGGAGTGAGAGAGACACAGGGAGTGAGAGAGAGACAGAGGGCGCGAGAGAGAAACAGAGGGCGCGAGAGAGAGACAGAGGGCGCGAGAGAGAGACAGAGGGCGCGAGAGAGAGACAGAAGGCGCGAGAGAGAGACAGAGGGCGCGAGAGAGAGACAGAGGGCGCGAGAGAGAGACAGAGGGCGCGAGAGAGAGACAGAGGGCGCGAGAGAGAGACAGAGGGCGCGGGAGAGAGACAGAGGGCGTGAGAGAGAGAGACAGAGGGCGTGAGAGAGAGACAGAGGGCGTGAGAGTGAGACAGAGGGCGTGAGAGAGAGACACAGGGCTTGGGAGAGAGACACATGGCGTGAGAGAGAGACAGAGGGCGTGAGAGAGAGACAGAGGGCGTGAGAGAGAGGCAGAGGGCGTAAGAGAGAGACAGAGGGCGTGAGAGAGAGACAGAGGGCGTGAGAGAGAGAGACAGAGGGCGTGAGAGAGAGAGACAGAGGGCGTGAGAGAGAGAGACAGAGGGCGTGAGAGAGAGAGACAGAGGGCGTGAGAGAGAGACAGAGGGCGTGAGAGAGAGACAGAGGGCGTGAGAGAGAGACAGAGGGAGTGAGAGAGAGACAGATGGAGTGAGAGAGAGACAGAGGGAGTGAGAGAGAGAGACAGAGGGAGTGAGAGAGACACAGGGAGTGAGAGAGAGACAGAGGGCGTGAGAGAAAGAGACAGAGGGAGTGAGAGAGGGACAGAGGGAGTGAGAGAGAGAGACAGAGGGAGTGAGAGAGAGACAGAGGGAGTGAGAGTGAGACAGAGGGAGTGAGAGAGAGACAGAGGGAGTGAGAGAGAGAGACAGAGGGAGTGAGAGACACAGGGAGTGAGAGAGAGACAGAGGGCGTGAGGGAAAGAGACAGAGGGAGTGAGAGAGGGACGGAGGGAGTGAGAGGGAGAGACAGAGGGAGTGAGAGAGAGACAGAGGGAGTGAGAGTGAGACAGAGGGAGTGAGAGAGAGACAGAGGGAGTGAGAGAGAGAGATAGAGGGCATGAGAGAGAGAGACAGAGGGCGTGAGAGAGAGAGACAGAGGGCGTGAGAGAGAGACAGAGGGCGTGAGAGAGAGAGAGACAGAGGGCGTGAGAGAGAGAGACAGAGGGCGTGAGAGAGAGAGACAGAGGGCGTGAGAGAGAGACAGAAGGCGTGAGACAGAGAGACAGAGGGCGTGCGAGAGAGACAGAGGGCGTGAGAGAGAGACAGAGGGCGTGAGACAGAGAGACAGAGGGCGTGAGAGAGAGACAGAGGGCGTGAGAGAGAGACAGAGGGCGTGAGCGAGAGACAGAGGGCGTGAGAGAGAGACAGAGGGCGTGAGAGAGAGACAGAGGGCGTGAGAGAGAGAGAGAGGGCGTGAGAGAGATACAGAGGGCGTGAGAGAGAGACAGAGGGCGTGAGAGAGAGACAGATGGCGTGAGAGAGAGACAGAGGGCGTGAGACAGAGAGACAGAGGGCGTGAGAGAGAGACAGAGGGCGTGAGAGAGAGGCAGAGGGCGTGAGAGAGAGACAGAGGGCGTGAGAGAGAGACAGAGGGCGTGAGAGAGAGACAGAGGGCGTGAGAGAGAGACAGAGGGCGTGAGAGAGAGACAGAGGGCGTGAGAGAGAGACAGAGGGCGTGAGAGAGAGACAGAGGGCGTGAGAGAGAGACAGAGGGCGTGAGAGAGAGAGACAGAGGGCGTGAGAGAGAGAGACAGAGGGCGTGAGAGAGAGACAGAGGGCGTGAGAGAGAGACAGAGGGCGTGAGAGAGAGACAGAGTGCGTGAGAGAGAGACAGAGTGCGTGAGAGAGAGACAGAGGGCGTGAGAGAGAGACAGAGGGCGTGAGAGACAGAGGGCGTGAGAGAGAGACAGAGGGCGTGAGAGAGAGACAGAGGGCGTGAGAGAGAGACAGAGGGCGTGAGAGAGAGACAGAGGGCGTGAGAGAGAGACAGAGGGCGTGAGAGAGAGACAGAGGGCGTGAGAGAGGGACAGAGGGCGTGAGAGAGAGACAGAGGGCGTGAGAGAGAGAGACAGAGGGCGTGAGAGAGAGACAGAAGGCGTGAGACAGAGACAGAGGGCGTGAGAGAGAGACAGAGGGCGTGAGAGAGAGACAGAGGGCGTGAGACAGAGAGACAGAGGGAGTGAGAGAGAGACAGATGGAGTGAGAGAGAGACAGGGGGAGTGAGAGAGAGACAGAGGGAGTGAGAGAGAGACAGAGGGAGTGAGAGAGAGACAGAGGGAGTGAGAGAGACACAAGGAGTGAGAGAGAGACAGAGGGCGTGAGAGAAAGAGACAGAGGGAGTGAGAGAGGGACAGAGGGAGTGAGAGAGAGAGACAGAGGGAGTGAGAGAGAGAGACAGAGGGAGTGAGAGAGAGAGAGAGACAGAGGGAGTGAGAGAGAGACAGAGGGTGTGAGAGACACAGGGAGTGAGAGAGAGACAGAGGGCGTGAGAGAGAGACAGAGGGCGTGAGAGAGAGACAGAGGGCGTGAGAGAGAGACAGAGGGCGTGAGAGAGAGACAGAGGGCGTGAGAGAGAGACAGAGGGCGTGACAGAGAGACAAAGGGCGTGAGAGAGAGACAGAGGCCGTGAGAGAGAGACAGAGGGCGTGAGAGAGAGACAGAGGGCGTGAGAGAGAGACAGAGGGCGTGAGCGAGAGACAGAGGGCGTGAGAGAGAGACACAGGGTGTGAGAGAGAGACAGAGGGCGTGAGAGAGAGACAGAGGGCGTGAGAGAGAGACAGAGGGCGTGAGAGAGAGACAGGGGGCGTGAGAGAGAGACAGGGGGCGTGAGAGAGGGACAGAGGGCGTGAGAGAGAGACAGAGGGCGTGAGAGAGAGAGACAGAGGGCGTGAGAGAGAGACAGAGGGCGTGAGAGAGAGACAGAGGGCGCGAGAGAGAGACAGAGGGCGTGAGAGAGAGACAGAGGGCGCGAGAGAGAGACAGAGGGCGCGAGAGAGAGACAGAGGGCGTGAGAGAGAGACAGAGGGCGTGAGAGAGAGACAGAGGGCGTGAGACAGAGAGACAGAGGGCGTGAGAGAGAGACAGAGGGCGTGAGAGAGAGACAGAGGGCGTGAGAGAGAGAGACAGAGGGAGTGAGAGAGAGACAGATGGAGTGAGAGAGAGACAGGGGGAGTGAGAGAGAGAAAGGGGGAGTGAGAGAGAGACAGAGGGAGTGAGAGAGAGACAGAAGGAGTGAGAGAGTGACAGAGGGAGTGAGAGAGACACAAGGAGTGAGAGAGAGACAGAGGGCGTGAGAGAAAGAGACAGAGGGAGTGAGAGAGGGACAGAGGGAGTGAGAGAGAGAGACAGAGGGAGTGAGAGAGAGAGACAGAGGGAGTGAGAGAGAGAGAGACAGAGGGAGTGAGAGAGAGACAGAGGGTGTGAGAGACACAGGGAGTGAGAGAGAGACAGTGGGCGTGAGAGAGAGACAGAGGGCGTGAGAGAGAGACAGAGGGCGTGAGAGAGAGACAGAGGGCGTGAGAGAGACAGAGGGCGTGAGAGAGAGACAGAGGGCGTGAGAGAGAGACAGAGGGCGTGAGCGAGAGACAGAGGGCGTGAGAGAGAGACACAGGGCGTGAGAGAGAGACAGAGGGCGCGAGAGAGAGACACAGGGCGCGAGAGAGAGACAGAGGGCGCGAGAGAGAGACAGAGGGCGCGAGAGAGAGACAGAGGGCGCGAGAGAGAGACAGAGGGCGCGAGAGAGAGACAGAGGGCGCGAGAGAGAGACAGAGGGCGCGAGAGAGAGACAAAGGGCGCGAGAGAGAGACAGAGGGCGCGAGAGAGAGACAGAGGGCGCGAGAGAGAGACAGAGGGCGCGAGAGAGAGACAGAGGGCGCGAGAGAGAGACAGAGGGCGCGAGAGAGAGACAGAGGGCGCGAGAGAGAGACAGAGGGCGCGAGAGAGAGACAGAGGGCGCGAGAGAGAGACAGAGGGCGCGAGAGAGAGACAGAGGGCGCGAGAGAGAGACAGAGGGCGCGAGAGAGAGACAGAGGGCGAGAGAGGGAGAGACAGAGGGCGTGAGAGAGAGAGACAGAGGGCGTGAGAGAGAGAGACAGAGGGCGTGAGAGAGAGAGACAGAGGGCGTGAGAGAGAGACAGAGGGCGTGAGAGAGAGACAGAGCGAGTGAGAGAGAGACAGAGGGCGTGAGAGAGAGACAGAGGGCGTGAGAGAGAGACAGAGGGCGCGAGAGAGAGACAGAGGGCGTGAGAGAGAGACAGAGGGCGTGAGAGAGAGACAGAGGGCGTGAGAGAGAGACAGAGGGCGTGAGAGAGAGACAGAGGGCGAGAGAGAGAGAGACAGAGGGCGTGAGAGAGAGAGACAGAGGGCGTGAGAGAGAGAGACAGAGGGCGTGAGAGAGAGACAGAGGGCGTGAGAGAGAGACAGAGCGAGTGAGAGAGAGACAGAGGGCGTGAGAGAGAGACAGAGCGAGTGAGAGAGAGACAGACGGCGTGAGAGAAAGCGACAGAGGGAGTGAGAGAGGGACAGAGGGAGTGAGAGAGAGAGACAGAGGGAGTGAGAGAGAGACAGAGGGAGTGAGATTGAGACAGAGGGAGTGAGAGAGAGACAGAGGGAGTGAGAGAGAGAGACAGAGGGAGTGAGAGACACAGGGAGTGAGAGAGAGACAGAGGGCGTGAGGGAAAGAGACAGAGGGAGTGAGAGAGGGACGGTGGGAGTGAGAGAGAGAGACAGAGGGAGTGAGAGAGAGACAGAGGGAGTGAGAGAGAGAGAGACAGAGGGAGTGAGAGAGAGAGACAGAGGGAGTGAGAGAGAGAGAGACAGAGGGAGTGAGAGAGAGACAGAGGGTGTGAGAGAGAGAGACAGAGGGAGTGAGAGAGAGACAGAGGGAGTGAGAGAGAGACGGAGCGTGAGAGACGGAGGGAGGGGGCGCGAGGGACGGAGGGTGCGCGAGGAGGGAGGGGGCGCGAGGAGGGAGGGGGCGCGAGGAGGGAGGGGGCGCGAGGAGGGAGGGGACGCGAGGGAGGGAGGGGGCGCGAGGGAGGGAGGGGGCGCGAGGGAGGGAGGGGGCGCGAGGGAGGGAGGGGGCGCGAGGGAGGGAGGGCGCGCGAGGGAGGGAGGGCGCGCGAGGGAGGGAGGGCGCGCGAGGGAGGGAGGGCGCGCGAGGGAGGGAGGGCGCGCGAGGGAGGGAGGGCGCGCGAGGGAGGGAGGGCGCGCGAGGGAGGGAGGGCGCGCGAGGGAGGGAGGGCGCGCGAGGGAGGGAGGGGGCGCGAGGGAGGGAGGGGGTGCAGGGGAGGGAGGGGGTGCGGGGGATGGAGTGGGTGCGAGGGAGGGAGGGGCCGCGAGCGAGGGGCAGAGTGGGCGCAAGGGGGGGCAGAGGGGAAGCAATGGGAGGGTAGAGGGGCGTGAGCAGGGGGAGAGGGCGCGAGAGGGGGCGGAGGAGGCATGACGGGGTCGGCAGGGCTGGGAGGCGGGGAGGGGGCACGAACATGGGAAGGGGCGCGTGGGGTGAGGGGCAGGTGGCACAGGGTCAGCGATGGGGCGCAGGGGTGAGCGAGGGTTCAGAGGTCAGCGAGGGGGGATAGTTGGGGAAGGGGGAAGAGTGAGGGGGAGGAGCGAGTCGGGGGGAAGGAGGGGAAGAGGGAGGGAGGGGGCGTGGGGGGAGTGAGGTGGTGCAGGCGTGACGGAGGGGGCACTGGGGTGAGTGAGGGGGCGCAGGGGTGAGTGAGGGGGCGCAGGGGTGAGTGAGGGGGCGCAGGGGTGAGTGAGGGGGCGCAGGGGTGAGTGAGGGGGCGCAGGGGTGAGTGAGGGGGCGCAGGGGTGAGTGAGGGGGCGCAGGGGTGAGTGAGGAGGCGCAGGGGTGAGTGAGGGGGCGCAGGGGTGCGTGAGGGGGCGCAGGGGTGATTAAGGGTCGCAGGGGTGAGTGAGGGGGCGCAAGGGTGAGTGAGGGGGCGCAGGGGTGAGTGAGGGGGCGCAGGGGTGAGTGAGGGGGCGCAGGGGTGAGTGAGAGGGCGCAGGGGTGAGTGAGGGGGCGCAGGGGTGAGTGAGGGGGCGCAGGGGTGAGTGAGGGGGCGCAGGGGTGAGTGAGGGGGCGCAGGGGTGAGTGAGGGGGCGCAGGGGTGAGTGAGGGGGCGCAGGGGTGAGTGAGGGGGCGCAGGGGTGAGTGAGGGGTGAGCGAGGGAGGGAGCGAAGGGGGAGCCGGGAGCGAGGTGTGAGGAGGAAGAATGAGGGGGGCAAACGATGGGGGGCAGGGAGGCGAGGGGGCGGAGGGGAGTGCAGGAGCGAGGGGGCGCGAGGGCGCGCGTTTGAGAGAGAGTGAGAGAGTGTGTGTGTGTTAGAGAGATAGAGAGTGGGTGTGAGAGAGAGTGTGTGGGAGAATGCGTGTGTGGGAGATAGAGGGCGTGAGAGAGAGACAGAGGGCGTGTGAGAGAGAGACAGAGGGCGTGAGAGAGAGACAGAGGGCGTGAGAGAGAGAGACAGAGGGCGTGAGAGAGAGACAGAGGGCGTGAGAGAGAGACAGAGGGCGTGAGAGTGAGACAGAGGGCGTGAGAGAGAGACACAGGGCGTGAGAGAGTGACAGAGGGCGTGAGAGAGAGAGACAGAGGGCGTGAGAGAGAGACAGAGGGCGTGAGAGAGAGACAGAGGGCGTGAGAGTGAGACAGAGGGCGTGAGAGAGAGACACAGGGCGTGAGAGAGAGACAGAGGGCGTGAGAGAGAGACAGAGGGCGTGAGAGAGAGACAGAGGGCGTGAGAGAGAGACAGAGGGCGTGAGAGAGAGACAGAGGGCGTGAGAGAGAGACAGAGGGCGTGAGAGAGAGACAGAGGGCGTGAGAGAGAGACAGAGGGCGTGAGAGAGAGAGACAGAGGGCGTGAGAGAGAGAGACAGAGGGCGTGAGAGAGAGAGACAGAGGGCGTGAGAGAGAGACAGAGGGCGTGAGAGAGAGACAGAGGGAGTGAGAGAGAGACAGAGGGAGTGAGAGAGACACAGGGAGTGAGAGAGAGACAGAGGGCGTGAGAGAAAGAGACAGAGGGAGTGAGAGAGGGACAGAGGGAGTGAGAGATAGAGACAGAGGGAGTGAGAGAGAGACAGAGGGAGTGAGAGTGAGACAGAGGGAGTGAGAGAGAGACAGAGGGAGTGAGAGAGAGAGACAGAGGGAGTGAGAGACACAGGGAGTGAGAGAGAGAGACAGAGGGAGTGAGAGAGGGACGGAGGGAGTGAGAGAGAGAGACAGCGGGAGTGAGAGAGAGACAGAGGGAGTGAGAGAGAGACAGAGGGAGTGAGAGAGAGAGAGACAGAGGGAGTGAGAGAGAGAGACAGAGGGAGTGAGAGAGAGAGACAGAGGGAGTGAGAGAGAGAGACAGAGGGTGTGAGAGAGAGACAGAGGGAGTGAGAGAGAGACAGAGGGAGTGAGAGAGAGACGGAGCGTGAGAGACGGAGGGAGGGGGCGCGAGGGTCGGAGGGTGCGCGAGGAGGGAGGGGGCGCGAGGAGGGAGGGGGCGCGAGGAGGTAGGGGGCGCGAGGAGGGAGGGGGCGCGAGGGAGGGAGGGGGCGCGAGGGAGGGAGGGGGCGCGAGGGAGGGAGGGGGCGCGAGGGAGGGAGGGGGGCGCGAGGGAGGGAGGGGGCGCGAGGGAGGGAGGGGGCGCGAGGGAGGGAGGGGGCGCGAGGGAGGGAGGGGGCGCGAGGGAGGGAGGGGGCGCGAGGGAGGGAGGGGGCGCGAGGGAGGGAGGGGGCGCGAGGGAGGGAGGGGGCGCGAGGGAGGGAGGGGGCGCGAGGGAGGGAGGGGGCGCGAGGGAGGGAGGGGGCGCGAGGGAGGGAGGGGGCGCGAGGGAGGGAGGGGGCGCGAGGGAGGGAGGGGGCGCGAGGGAGGGAGGGCGCGCGAGGGAGGGAGGGCGCGCGAGGGCGGGAGGGCGCGCGAGGGAGGGAGGGCGCGCGAGGGAGGGAGGGGGCGCGAGGGAGGGAGAGGGTGCAGGGGAGGGAGGGGGTGCGGGGGAGGGAGTGGGTGCGAGGGAGGGAGGGGCCGCGAGCGAGGGGCAGAGTGGGCGCAAGGGGGGGCAGAGGGGACGCAATGGGAGGGTAGAGGGGCGTGAGCAGGGGGAGAGGGCGCGAGAGGGGGCGGAGGAGGCATGACGGTGTCGGCAGGGCTGGGAGGCGGGGAGGGGGCACGAACATGGGAAGGGGCGCGTGGGGTGAGGGGCAGGTGGCACAGGGTCAGCGATGGGGCGCAGGGGTGAGCGAGGGTTCAGAGGTCAGCGAGGGGGGATAGTTGGGGAAGGGGGAAGAGTGAGGGGGAGGAGCGAGTCGGGGGGGAAGGAGGGGGAGAGGGAGGGAGGGGGCGTGGGGGGAGTGAGGTGGTGCAGGCGTGACGGAGGGGGCACTGGGGTGAGTGAGGGGGCGCAGGGGTGAGTGAGGGGGCGCAGGGGTGAGTGAGGGGGCGCAGGGGTGAGTGAGGGGGTGCAGGGGTGAGTGA
>NW_027593062.1:0-10000 GCF_964213995.1 Mustelus asterias
GGGAGGGTTGTAGGGGCTGTAGGAGGTTCCAGAGATAGGGAGGGTTGTAGGGGCTGGAGGGGGTTACAGAGATAGGGAGGGTTGTAGGGGCTGTAGGAGGTTCCAGAGATAGGGAGGGTTGTAGGGGCTGGAGGGGGTTACAGAGATAGGGAGGATTGTAGGGGCTGGAGGGGGTTACAGAGATAGGGAGGGTTGTAGGGGCTGGAGGGGGTTACAGAGATAGGGAGGGTTGTAGGGGCTGGAGGGGGTTACAGAGATAGGGAGGGTTGTAGGGGCTGGAGGAGGTTACAGAGACAGGGAGGGTTGTAGGGGCTGGAGGGGGTTACAGAGATAGGGAGGGTTGTAGGGGCTGGAGGAGGTTACAGAGATAGGGAGGGTTGTAGGGGCTGGAGGGGGTTACAGAGATAGGGAGGGTTGTAGGGGCTGGAGGGGGTTACAGAGATAGGGAGGGTTGTAGGGGCTGTAGGAGGTTCCAGAGATAGGGAGGGTTGTAGGGGCTGGAGGGGGTTACAGAGATAGGGAGGATTGTAGGGGCTGGAGGAGGTTACAGAGATAGGGACGGTTGTAGGGGCTGGAGGAGATTACAGAGATAGAAGGAGGAGTGTTGGGGCTGGAGGAGGTTACAGAGATAGGGAGGGTTGTAGGGGCTGGAGGAGGTTACAGAGATAGGGAGGGTTGTAGGGGCTGGAGGAGATTACAGAGATAGAAGGAGGAGTGTTGGGGCTGGAGGAGGTTACAGAGATAGGGAGGGTTGTAGGGGCTGGAGGAGGTTACAGAGATAGGGAGGGTGTAGGGGCTGGAGGAGGTTACAGAGATAGGGAGGGTGTAGGGGCTGGAGGAGGTTACAGGGTTAGAGGGAGGGGTTGGGGGAGATGTGATTCTGGAGTTTATTGAGGAACAGTATGTTAGCGTTGAGTAGAGGGTATTCAGAGATCTCTCCGCACAGAGGGACAGGGAGAGAGACTGGATTGGTAACACTGTGTGCAGCTTGTGTGAGGCAGGCTCAGGAATGTGGAGAGTGCAGAATAGATTCATCCACAGTTTCCAGATACCAGGAACAAGCCAGTAACTAAAGATAATTCACTGCTAAATCCCAAAATCCTCCTGTGGGCTGGTTCACTGTGATCTGCCCTCCTTCAAACAAGTGTTCACTGATCCAAACACTGACTCAGAACCCTCCCAGCCGCTCCCCCCCCCCCCCCCCCCCCTCTCTCTCTCTCTCTCTCTCTCTCAGGGACATATCTGTACACTGACTTGTATCTCTCAGTCCCCTCTCTCTCTCTCTCAGGAAGATATCTGTACACTGACTGGTGTCTCTCAGTCCTCTCTCTCAAGGAGATATCTGTACACTGACTGGTGTCTCTCAGTCCCCTCTCTCTCTCTCTCTGAGAGAGATATCTGTACACTGACTGGTGTCTCTCAGTCTCAGTCCTCTCTCTCAAGGAGATATCTGTACACTGACTGGTGTCTCTCAGTCCTCTCTCTCAAGGAGATATCTGTACACTGACTGGTGTCTCTCAGTCCTCTCTCTCTCTCAGGGAGATATCTGTACACTGACTGGTGTCTCTCAGTCCCATCTCTCTCTCTCTCTCAGGGAGAGATCTGTACACTGACTGGTGTCTCTCAGTCCCCTCTCTTTCTCTCTCAGAGAGATATCTGTACACTGACTGGTGTCTCTCAGTCCCATCTCTCTCTCTCCCAGAGAGAGATCTGTACACTGACTGGTGTCCCTCAGTCCCATCTCTCTCTCTCTCAGAGAGAGATCTGTACACTGACTGGTGTCTCTCAGTCCCCTCTCTTTCTCTCTCAGGGAGATATCTGTACACTGACTGGTGTCTCTCAGTCCCATCTCTCTCTCTCTCAGAGAGAGATCTGTACACTAACTGGTGTCTCTCAGTCCCCTCTCTCTCTCAGGGAGATATCTGTACACTGACTGGTGTCTCTCAGACCCCTCTCTCGGGGAGATACCTGTACACTGACTGGTGTCTCTCAGTCCCCTCTCTCTCTCAGGGAGATATCTGTACACTGACTGGTGTCTCTCAGTCCCCTCTCTCTCAGGGAGATAGATATCTGTACACTGACTCGTGTCTCTGTGGTGAACCATCGTTGGTTACCACTGGGGGTTGTTATTATGTTACTGTTGGGCTAGGGTGTTGTTACTGTGGGGGTTGTACAATGTCTCTCAGTCCCCTCTCTCTCTCAGGGAGATATCTGTACACTGACTGGTGTCTCTCAGTCCCCAGTCACTCAGGGAGATATCTGTACACTGACTGGTGTCTCTCAGTCCCCTCTCTCTCTCTCTCAGGGAAATATCTGGACACTGACTGGTGTCTCTCAGTCCTCTCTCTCTCTCAGGGAGATATCTGTACACTGACTGGTGTCTCTCAGTCCCCTCTCTCTCTCTCTCAGGGAGATATCTGTACACTGACTGGTGTCTCTCAGTCCCATCTCTCTCTCTCTCAGGGAGATATCTGTACACTGACTGGTGTCTCTCAGTCCTCTCTCTCTCTCTCAGGAAGATATCTATACACTGACTGGTGTCTCTCAGTCCCCTCTCTCTCTCTCAGAGAGATATCTGTACACTGACTGGTGTCTCTCAGTCCCCTCTCTCTCTCTCAGGGAGATATCTGTACACTGACTGGTGTCTCTCAGTCCCCTCTCTCTCAGAGATATCTGTACACTGACTGGTGTCTCTCAGTCCCCCCTCTCTCTCTCTCCGGGAAATATCTGGACACTGACTGGTGTCTCTCAGTCCCCAGTCACTCAGGGAGATATCTGCACACTGACTGGTGTCTCTCAGTCCCCTCTCTCTCTCTCAGGGAGATATCTGTACACTGACTGGTGTCTCTCAGTCCTCTCTCTCTCTCAGGGAGATATCTGTACACTGACTGGTGTCTCTCAATCCCCTCTCTGTCTCTCAGGGAGATATCTGTACACTGACTGGTGTCTCTCAGTCCCCTCTCTCTCTCTCTCAGGGAGATATCTGTACAGTGACTGGTGTCTCTCAGTCCCCTCTCTCTCTCAGGGAAATATCTGGACACTGACTGGTGTCTCTCAGTCCCCTCTCTCTCTCTCAGGGAGATATCTGTACACTGACTGGTGTCTCTCAGTCCCCTCTCTCTCAGGGAGATATCTGCACACTGACTGGTGTCTCTCAGTCCCCTCTCTCTCTCTCAGGGAGATATCTGCACACTGACTGGTGTCTTTCAGTCTCCTCTCTCTCTCTCTCAGGGAGATATCTGTACACTGACTGGTGTCTCTCAGTCCCCTCTCTCTCTCTCTCAGGGAGATATCTGTACACTGACTGGTGTCTCTCAGTCTTCTCTCTCTCTCTCAGGGAGATATCTGCACACTGACTGGTGTCTCTCAGTCCCCTCTCTCTCTCTCAGGGAGATATCTGCACACTGACTGGTGTCTCTCAGTCCCCTCTCTCTCTCAGGGAGATATCTGTACACTGACTGGTGTCTCTCAGTCCTCTCTCTCTCTCTCAGGGAGATATCTGTACACTGACTGGTGTCTCTCAGTCCCCTCTCTCTCTCTCTCAGGGAGATATCTGTACACTGACTGGTCGCTCTCAGTCCTGTCTCTCTCTCAGGGAGTTTATTACAGAAGGTCTTTCACTAATGTTCAGACTTACCTCCAACTATGAGCTACATATCCTGGACACTGTTCAGCACAGACGTGACATGGCCTCCCCCTGTCAATAGCTTCTAGGTGACTTAACTGCAACACAGATAAACCTTGTATTAAACACCTTCTTATCACACACATTCCAGCCTCACCACCCCTCTCCTAGCTAAAGCACGATTGCCCCAGTCACCAAGGTACTTCCCCAGGTGGGCAATACCACTGGCCTCACTAACACTCCTGCAGCCTAATTACCCCCTTGAGAAGGTGGTGGATGAGCCGCCATCTTGAACCCGCTGCAGTTCCGTGTGGTGTAGGTACAACCACAGCGCTGTTAGGGAGGGAGTTCCAGGATTTTGACCCCAGCCACAGTGAAGGAACGGCCGATATATTTCCAAGTCGGGATGGTGTGGGGGTGTGGGGTGGGGCGGGGGGGGGGGGGGGGGGGGCTCAGAGGGGGAACCTGCGGGCAGCGGGTGTTCCCCATGGCGTCTGCTGCCCTTGTCCTTCTAGGGGGTAGAGGTGGTGGGCGGCGCTGTCGAAGGAGCCTTGGCGAGTCGCTGCGGTGCATCTTGTAGATGGTACACACTGCTGCCGCTGTGCGTCGGTGGTGGAGGGAGTGAATGTTGAGGGTGGGGGGTTAGCGTGTCGATCGAGCGGGTGGGGGCTGCTTTGTCCCGGATGGTGTCGAGCTTCTCGAGTGTTGTCGGAGCTGCGCTCATCCAGGCGAGTGGGAGAGTATTCCATCACACTCCTGACTTGTGCCTTGTAGATGGTGGACAGGCTTTGGGGGGGGGAGTCAGGAGGTGAGTTACTCTCCGCAGGATTCCCAGCCTCTGACCTGCTCTGGGAGCCACAGTATTTATGTGGCTGGAAAGTGAGAGAAAGAGAGATGAGAGAGGGAAAAAGAGAGAGAGAATGTGGAAAAGATTGAGGAGAATGGTTCCGGGGATGAGGGGACTTCAGCTCCGTGGATAGGTTGGGAGAAGTCGGGAATGTTCTCCTTGGGAGAAGAGAAGGTTGAGAGGAGATTTGATCGAGGGGTTCAAAATCATGAGGGGGGGGGGGATTGGGATCCGGGACAGAGTAGAGAGGGAGAAACTGTTCCCATTGGCGGGAGGATGGGGAACCAGAGGGGGACACAGATTGGAGGCGATTGGAGAAAGAAGCGACGGAGACACGAGGAGAGAGTTTTTCACACAGCGAGTGGTTAGGATCTGGAAGGCGCTGCCTGAGAGTGTGGGGGAGGCAGGTTCAATCGAGGCTTCCCAAAGGGGAATTGGATCATTATCTGGAGAGGGAGAATGGGGAGGGTCACGGGGGGAGGGTGGGGGATTGGGCTGTGTTACTCCCGCAGGGTCATGGGGGGAAGGTGGGGGATTGGGCTGTGTTACTCCCGCAGGGTCATGGGGGGTGGGTGGGGGATTGGGCTGTGTTACTCCCGCAGGGTCATGGGGGGAAGGTGGGGGACTGGGCTGAGTTACTCCCGCAGGGTCACGGGGGGAGGGTGGGGGACTGGGCTGAGTTACTCCCGCAGGGTCACGGGGGGAGGGTGGGGGACTGGGCTGAGTTACTCCCGCAGGGTCACGGGGGGAGGGTGGGGGACTGGGCTGAGTTACTCCCGCAGGGTCACGGGGGGAGGGTGGGGGACTGGGCTGAGTTACTCCCGCAGGGTCACGGGGGAGGGTGGGGGGACTGGGCTGAGTTACTCCCGCAGGGTCACGGGGGGGAGGGTGGGGGGACTGGGCTGGGTTACTCCCGCAGGGTCACGGGGGGAGGGTGGGGGACTGGGCTGAGTTACTCCCGCAGGGTCACGGGGGGAGGGTGGGGGACTGGGCTGAGTTACTCCCGCAGGGTCACGGGGGAGGGTGGGGGACTGGGCTGTGTTACTCCCGCAGGGTCACGGGGGGAGGGTGGGGGACTGGGCTGAGTTACTCCCGCAGGGTCACGGGGGAGGGTGGGGGACTGGGCTGAGTTACTCCCGCAGGGTCACGGGGGGAGGGTGGGGGACTGGGCTGAGTTACTCCCGCAGGGTCACGGGGGAGGGTGGGGGGACTGGGCTGAGTTACTCCCGCAGGGTCACGGGGGGGAGGGTGGGGGGACTGGGCTGGGTTACTCCCGCAGGGTCACGGGGGGAGGGTGGGGGACTGGGCTGAGTTACTCCCGCAGGGTTACGGGGGGGAGGGTGGGGGGACTGGGCTGAGTTACTCCCGCAGGGTCACCGGGGGGAGGGTGGGGGTGTGCTCCAGTGTGAGAGAGAGTGTGTGTGTGTGAGTGTGTGTGTGTGAGAGAGAGAGAATGTGTGTGAGAGAGAGAGAGAATGTGTGAGAGAGAGAGAGAGAGAATGTGTGTGTGTGTGTGTGAGAGAGAGAGAATGTGTGTGAGAGAGAGAGAGAATGTGTGAGAGAGAGAGAGAGAGAATGTGTGTGTGTGTGTGTGAGAGAGAGAGAATGTGTGTGAGAGAGAGAGAGAATGTGTGAGAAAGAGAGAGAGAGAATGTGTGTGTGAGTGTGTGTGTGAGAGAGAGTGTGCGTGAGAGAGAGAGAGAATGTGTGAGAGAGAGAGAGAATGTGTGTGTGAGTGTGTGTGTGAGAGAGAGTGTGCGTGAGTGTGTGTGTGAGAGAGTGTGCGTGTGAGGGAGAGAGTGTGTGAGAGAGAGAGTGTGTGTCCGTCTGTGTGTCACTCTGTTTCGGTCTCTATCTATCCCTCCCTCTCTGTCCCCCTCTCCCCCTCTCCCCCTCTGTCCCCCTCTCCCCCTCTGTCCCCCTCTTCCTCTCTGTCCCTTTCCATCCAGCAATATTGGGCCTGTGCATCAGGATATATTAACAGAGCAATCTGGGCTTTATTCAGAGAGGCGCAGAGGACAAGAACACCAGTTCAGCCTCAACTAGAGGCTGAACTGTGTCCAGCTCTGGGCACCGGACTTTACAGTAAGAAGTTTAACAACACCAGGTTAAAGTCCAACAGGTTTATTTGGTAGCAAAAGCCACACAAGCTTTCGGAAAGCTTGTGTGGCTTTTGCTACCAAATAAACCTGTTGGACTTTAACCTGGTGTTGTTAAACTTCTTACTGTGTTTACCCCAGTCCAACGCCGGCATCTCCACATCATGAACTACCACCGGACTTTAGGCAGAATGTGAAAGATTTAGAGAGAGAGAGGGAGGGACGGGGAGAGAGAGAGAGAGACAAACAGAGAGAGAAGAGAGAGAGACGGGGAGAGAGAGAGAGATGGGGAGAGAGAGAGAGAGACGGGGAGAGAGAGAGAGAGAGAGAGAGTGTGGAAAAGATTGAGGAGAATGGTTCTGGGGATGAGGGGACTTCAGCTCCGTGGATAGGTTGGGAGAAGTTGGGAATGTTCTCCTTGGGAGAAGAGAAGGTTGAGAGGAGATTTGATCGAGGGGTTCAAAATCATGAGGGGGGGGGGATTGGGGTCTGGGACAGAGTAGAGAGGGAGAAGCTGTTCCCATTGGCGGGAGGATGGGGAACCTGAGGGGGGCACAGATTGGAGGCGATTGGAGAAAGAAGCGACGGAGACACGGGGAGAGAGTTTTTCAGGCAGTGAGTGGTTAGGATCTGGAAGGCGCTGCCTGAGAGTGTGGGGGAGGCAGGTTCAATCGAGGCTTCCCAAAGGGGAATTGGATCATTATCTGGAGAGGGAGAATGGGGAGGGTCACGGGGGAGGGTGGGGGACTGGGCTGTGTTACTCCCGCAGGGTCACGGGGGGAGGGTGGGGGACTGAGCTGAGTTACTCCCGCAGGGTCACGGGGGGAGGGTGGGGGACGGGGCTGAGTTACTCCCGCAGGGTCACGGGGGGAGGGTGGGGGACGGGGCTGAGTTACTCCCGCAGGGTCACGGGGGGAGGGTGGGGGACGGGGCTGAGTTACTCCCGCAGGGTCACGGGGGGAGGGTGGGGGGACTGGGCTGAGTTACTCCCGCAGGGTCACGGAGGGAGGGTGGGGGGGACTGGGCTGAGTTACTCCCGCAGGGTCACGGGGGAAGGGTGGGGGTGTGCTCCAGGGGTGTGTTCCCAGGCGCTGAAAGGACAGCAGGGGGTGAATGGCCTCCTGCCGTGTTGAACAGTTCTGTAAGTCTTATTGTGACAATTGTTTTGCCTCCCCTTAACGAGCTGTAATTGTGGCAATAATTATGACAACGCTCCTCGATCTATCACCCGAATCTTCGCCTCAAATTGTTGACTGACCACAATGAACACAAAGTGAGTGATTAACTATCACACACTCAGCCCCACCCTCCTGCCTCGGGGGCCAGGTGTGCTCGGGAGGTGTGAGCTGAGGTTGCGTTTTTAATAATATCCACCATTCACAGCCCCTGGAGGCACTGAGTAAGAATTCACCACCACAGAGAATAGTTGAGAACAAAACATGATTGTAAAATGAAATTAGATATAGCTCTTGGGGTTAAAGGGATCGAGGGATATGGGGGAGGCGGGGGAAGAGGGGATCAGGATATTGAATTCGATGATCAGCTGTGATCATAATGAATGGGACAGCAGGCTCAAAGGGCTGAATGGCCTCCTCCTGCCTGTATTTTTCACCTTTCTATCCCACTAACAGATTTCAACTCAAATAGGTGATTTCTTTCCGGGTTGGAGTTGATTGAGGGATAAATATTAGCCCCAGATCACATGGGGTATTCCACCTCCCCACCACTCAGCACTGACCCTCCCACAGTGCGGCGCTCCCTCAGCACTGACCCTCCCACAGTGCGGCGCTCCCTCAACACTGACCCTCCCACAGTGCGGCGCTCCCTCAGCACTGACCCTCCCTCAGTGCGGCGCTCCCTCAGCACTGACCCTCCCACAGTGCGGCGCTCCCTCAGCACTGACCCTCCCGCAGTGCGGCGCTCCCTCAGCACTGACCCTCCCACAGTGCGGCGCTACCTCAGCACTGACCCTCCCACAGTGCAGCACTCCCTCAGCACTGACCCTCCCGCAGTGCGGCGCTCCCTCAGCACTGACCCTCCCGCAGTGCGGCGCTCCCTCAGCACTGACCCTCCTGCAGTGCGGCGCTCCCTCAGCACTGACCCTCCCACAGTGCGGCGCTCCCTCAGCACTGACCCTCCCACAGTGCGGCGCTCCCTCAGCACTGACCCTCCCACAGTGCGGCGCTCCCTCAGCACTGATCCTCCCACAGTGCGGTGCTCCCTCAGCACTGACTTTCCCACAGTGCGGCGCTCCCTCAGCACTGACCCTCCCGCAGTGCGGCGCTCCCTCAGCACTGACCCTCCCACAGTGCGGCGCTCCCTCAGCACTGACTCTCCCACAGTGCGGCGCTCCCTCAGCACTGACCCTCCCGCAGTGCGGCGCTCCCTCAGCACTGACCCTCCCACAGTGCGGCGCTCCCTCAGCACTGACTCTCCCACAGTGCGGCGCTCCCTCAGCACTGACTCTCCCACAGTGCGGCGCTCCCTCAGCACTGACCCTCCCACAGTGCGGCGCTCCCTCAGCACTGACCCTCCCACAGTGCAGCGCTCCCTCAGCACTGACTCTCCCACAGTGCGGCGCTCCCTCAGCACTGACCCTCCCACAGTGCAGCGCTCCCTCAGCACTGACCCTCCCACAGTGCGGCGCTCCCTCAGCACTGACCCTCCCACAGTGCGGCGCTCCCTCAGCACTGACCCTCCCACGGTGCGGCGCTCCCTCAGCACTGACCCTCCCACAGTGCGGTGCTCCCTCAGCACTGACCCTCCCACAGTGCAGCGCTCCCTCAGCACTGACCCTCCCACAGTGCGGCGCTCCCTCAGCACTGACCCTCCCACGGTGCGGCGCTCCCTCAGCACTGACCCTCCCACAGTGCGGCGCTCCCTCAGCACTGACTCTCCCACAGTGCGGGCGCTCCCTCAGCACTGACCCTCCCACGGTGCGGCGCTCCCTCAGCACTGACCCTCCCACGGTGCGGCGCTCCCTCAGCACTGACCCTCCCACGGTGCGGCGCTCCCTCAGCACTGACCCTCCCACAGTGCGGTGCTCCCTCAGCACTGACCCTCCCACAGTGCAGCGCTCCCTCAGCACTGTCCCTCCCACAGTGCGGCGCTCCCTCAGCACTGACCCTCCCACAGTGCGGCGCTCCCTCAGCACTGACCCTCCCACAGTGCGGCGCTCCCTCAGCACTGACCCTCCCACAGTGCGGCGCTCCCTCAGCACTGACCCTCCCACAGTGCGGCGCTCCCTCAGCACTGACCCTCCCACAGTGCGGCGCTCCCTCAGCACTGACCCTCCCACAGTGCGGCACTCCCTCAGCACTGACCCTCCCACAGTGCGGCGCTCCCTCAGCACTGACCCTCCCACAGTGCGGCGCTCCCTCAGCACTGACTCTCCCACAGTGCGGTGCTCCCTCTGTCCCTAAATCCAAT